>NW_025953340.1:30182-146721 GCF_018812025.1 Megalobrama amblycephala | reverse complement strand
GTTGCCTCGCCACGGCCAAACCGTTTGAGATATCCAAAATCCGTCTGCAATTAAACAACTTCAATGTGTTAGCAACAAGTTAAAAAAGCTTGGTGTAAATTGGATAAACCCTGTAGGAGTAGTAGTATAAAATTCATAGCCTGTTTTTTCAAAAATTAACATTCAAACAAAAATAGCCGACTTCCTGTTGGTCGGAGCTAATGAATGTAAATTAGAAAATTGTCCGGCTTGATGAGAACAATATGTGTACCGAGTTTGGTGACTGTAGGAAAAACTAACCCCCCACTTTTGTCAAAAGGTGGCGCTACTGTGCCCCTCCACCACGCCCATTTCTATGGCTTTGTCCATGTCTACTGGTTGACAATATTGATGTGTGTGTCGAGTTTCATGCAATTTGAAGCATGTTAAGAGCCTCAAAAACACTCAAGAATATTATTACAGTTTGACCTGTTGCCATGGCAACAATATTTCAAATATCAAAAATCCTGTCATAGGTCTACATCTGCTATGTATTGACATTACACTGATGAAGTTTGAAGCAAATTAGGTAAAAATAAGAGGGTGATCTCAAAGCATTTCAAAAAGTGATACACTTCCTGCTGCCAGTTGGTGGCGCTATAACTTTGACTCACAATAGTCACATCCATGTGATCAGACTACTACAACCAACACACTCGTGAAGTTTCATAAAGATCAATATATGTATGCAGACGTTATAACACATTTCCTGTTTCCTTGTTCTCGCCATAAATTCGTTGCCTCGCCACGGCCAAACCGTTTGAGATATCCAAAATCCGTCTGCAATTAAACAACTTCAATGTGTTAGCAACAAGTTAAAAAAAGCTTGGTGTAAATTGGATAAACCCTGTAGGAGTAGTAGTATAAAATTCATAGCCTGTTTTTTCAAAAAATTAACATTCAAACAAAAATAGCCGACTTCCTGTTGGTCGGAGCTAATGAATGTAAATTAGAAAATTGTCCGGCTTGATGAGAACAATATGTGTACCGAGTTTGGTGACTGTAGGAAAAACTAACCCCCCCACTTTTATCAAAAGGTGGCGCTACTGAGCCCCTCCACCACGCCCATTTCTATGGCTTTGTCCATGTCTACTGGTTGACAATATTGATGTGTGTGTCGAGTTTCATGCAATTTGAAGCATGTTAAGAGCCTCAAAAACACTCAAGAATATTATTACAGTTTGACCTGTTGCCATGGCAACAATATTTCAAATATCAAAAATCCTGTCATAGGTCTACATCTGCTATGTATTGACATTACACTGATGAAGTTTGAAGCAAATTAGGTAAAAATAAGAGGGTGATCTCAAAGCATTTCAAAAAGTGATACACTTCCTGCTGCCAGTTGGTGGCGCTATAACTTTGACTCACAATAGTCACATCCATGTGATCAGACTACTACAACCAACACACTCGTGAAGTTTCATAAAGATCAATATATGTATGCAGACGTTATAACACATTTCCTGTTTCATTTTCTCGCCATAAATTCGTTGCCTCGCCACGGCCAAACCGTTCGAGATATCAAAAATCCGCTGGCAATTTTTAATCATCAATGTCTTGTCTTCATGCTGACCGAGTTTGGTGGTGATCGGATTAATCGCCTAGGAGGAGTATATCAAATTCCAGAGCATGCGTTTTTCAAACAACCCTTAATAGCTGACTTCCTGTTGGTGTGGCGTTTAACTTAGAGTACGAAAGTTGTTCGGCCCGATGAGGTCTATATGTGTACCGAGTTTCATACTAATACGTGCAAGCGTGTTTAATATATGAACCAAATTTTCAGACTTTTTTCAAGGGGGCGCTGTCGAGCCCCCTGCCACGCCCGGGTACCAGCCTCTGCGGCGTCCTAATGGCCGCAGATTCCAATGTGTGTGCAAATTTTCTGGAGTTTTTGAGCATGTTAAGGCCCCCAAAAAGCCCCAGAAGACGGAAAAAAAATTAAAAAAAAAAAATTAAAAAAAATAATAATAATCCTTAGAAGAACAAGAGGGCCCTTCGCCATTTCATTGGCTTGGGCCCTAAATATAGCTGCGAGCAGCGATGGCGGGCCCAAGCCGGTGGCACCGCCACCCGGTGGCTTCAGGGCAACTGTGCACAGCGGGCAATAGGCACTTAAAACGGTTAAACATCAAAGGACTATGTCAAATTCACTCCACATTTGCTGCACTACAAGGTGCCACTATAGAGCCCCTCCTCCCTGCCCATTTTCAAAGGATTACATGTGCCAAGTTTTTAACATTATTCTGATGAATTTTGAAGCAAATCAGGTAAAAATAAGAGGGTGATCTCAATGTATGCTGAAAGTGACACATTTTCTGCTTCCAGTTGGTGGCGCTATGACTTTGAATCACAATAGTCACATCCATGTGATCAGCCTTGTACAACGAAGACTAAGCCGAAGTTTCATCAAAATCAATTAATGTATGCAGAAGTTATAACACTTGTTTCCCTTTTCTTGCCATAAATTCGTTGCCTCGCCACGGCCAAACCGTTTGAGATATCCAAAATCCGTTTGCAATTAAACAACTTCAATGTGTTAGCAACAAGTTAAAAAAAGTTTGGTGTAAATTGGATAAACCCTGTAGGAGTAGTAGTATAAAATTCATAGCCTGTTTTTTCAAAAAATTAACGTTCAAACCAAAATAGCTGACTTCCTGTTGGTCGGAGCTAATGAATGTAAATTAGAAAATTGTCCGGCTTGATGAGAACAATATGTGTACTGAGATTGGTGACTGTAGGAAAAACTAACCCCCCACTTTTGTCAAAAGGTGGCGCTACTGAGCCCCTCCACCATGCCCATTTCTATGGCTTTGTCCATGTCTACTGGTTGACAATATTGATGTGTGTGTCGAGTTTCATGCAATTTGAAGCATGTTAAGAGCCTCAAAAACACTCAACAATATTATTACAATTTGACCTGTTGCCATGGCAACAATATTTCAAATATCAAAAATCCTGTCATAGGTCTACATCTGCTGTGTATTGACATTACACTGATGAAGTTTGAAGCAAATCAGGTAAAAATAAGAGGGTGATCTCAAAGCATTTCAAAAAGTGATACACTTCCTGATGCCAGTTGGTGGCGCTATAACTTTGACTCACAATAGTCACATCCATGTGATCAGACTACTACAACCAACACACTCGTGAAGTTTCATAAAGATCAATATATGTATGCAGACGTTATAACACATTTCCTGTTTCCTTTTTCTCGCCATAAATTCGTTGCCTCCCCACGGCCAAACCGTTCGAGATATCAAAAATCCCCTGGCAATTTTTAATCATCAGTGTCTTGACTTCATGCTGACCGAGTTTGGTGGCGATCGGATTAATCGTCTAGGAGGAGTATATCAAATTCCAGAGCATGCGTTTTTCAAACAACCCTTAATAGCTGACTTCCTGTTGGCGTGGCGTTTAACTTAGAGCACGAAAGTTGTTCGGCCCGATGAGGTCTATATGTGTACCGAGTTTCATACTAATACGTGCAAGCGTGTTTAATATATGGACCAAATTTTCAGATTTTTTTCAAGGGGGCGCTGTCGAGCCCCCCTGCCACGCCCGGGTACCAGCCTCTGCGGCGTCCTAATGGCCGCGGATTCCAATGTGTGTGCCAATTTTCAAGAGTTTTTGAGTATGTTAAGGCCCCCAAAAAGCCCCGGAAGACGAAAAAAATAAAAAAAATAAATAAATAATAAATATAGCTGCGAGCAGCGATGGCGGGCCCAAGCCGGTGGCACCGCCACCCGGTGGCTTCAGGGCAACTGTGCACAGCGGGCAATAGGCACTTAAAACGGTTAAACATCAAAGGACTATGTCAAATTCACTCCACATTTACTGCACTACAAGGTGCCACTATAGAGCCCCTCCCCCTGCCCATTTTCAAAGGATTACATGTGCCAAGTTTTAACATTATTCTGATGAATTTTGAAGCAATCAGGTAAAAATAAGAGGGTGATCTCAATGTATGCTGAAAGTGACACATTTTCTGCTGCCAGTTGGTGGCGCTATGACTTTGAATCACAATAGTCACATCCATGTGATCAGCCTTGTACAACGAAGACTAAGCCGAAGTTTAATCAAAATCAATTAATGTATGCAGAAGTTATAACACTTTGTTTCCCTTTTCTTGCCATAAATTCGTTGCCTCGCCACGGCCAAACCGTTTGAGATATCCAAAATCCGTTTGCAATTAAACAACTTCAATGTGTTAGCAACAAGTTAAAAACGCTTGGTGTAAATTGGATAAACCCTGTAGGAGTAGTAGTATAAAATTCATAGCCTGTTTTTCAAAAAAATTAACATTCAAACCAAAATAGCTGACTTCCTGTTGGTCGGAGCTAATGAATGTAAATTAGAAAATTGTCCGGCTTGATGAGAACAATATGTGTACTGAGTTTGGTGACTGTAGGAAAAACTACCCCCCCACACTTTTGTCAAAAGGTGGCGCTACTGAGCCCCTCCACCACGCCCATTTCTATGGCTTTGTCCATGTCTACTGGTTGACAATATTGATGTGTGTGTCGAGTTTCATGCAATTTGAAGCATGTTAAGAGCCTCAAAAACACTCAAGAATATTATTAAAGTTTGATGTGTTGCCATGGCAACAATATTTCAAATATCAAGAATCCTGTCACAGGTCTACATCTGCTGTGTATTGACATTACACTGATGAAGTTTGAAGCAAATCAGGTAAAAATAAGAGGGTGATCTCAAAGCATTTCAAAAAGTGATACACTTCCTGCTGCCAGTTGGTGGCGCTATAACTTTGACTCACAATAGTCACATCCATGTGATCAGACTACTACAACCAACACACTCGTGAAGTTTCATAAAGATCAATATATGTATGCAGATGTTATAACACATTTCCTGTTTACTTTTTCTCGCCATAAATTCGTTGCCTCGCCACGGCCAAACCGTTCGAGATATCAAAAATCCGCTGGAAATTTTTCATCATCAGTGTCTTGACTTCATGCTGACCGAGTTTGGTGGCGATCGGATTAATCGTCTAGGAGGAGTATATCAAATTCCAGAGCATGCGTTTTTCAAACAACCCTTAATAGCTGACTTCCTGTTGGCATTTAACTTAGAGTATGAAAGTTGTTCGGCCCGATGAGGTCTATATGTGTACCGAGTTTCATACTAATACGTGCAAGCGTGTTTAATATATGGACCAAATTTTCAGACTTTTTTCAAGAGGGCGCTGTCGAGCCCCCCTGCCACGCCCGGGTACCAGCCTCTGCAGCGTCCTAATGGCCGCGGATTCCAATGTGTGTGCCAATTTCCAAGAGTTTTTGAGCATGGTAAGGCCCCCAAAAAGCCCCGGAAGACGGGAAAAAAAAAAATAATAATAATAATCCTTAGGGGATCAAGAGGGCCCTGCGCGAATTTTCGCTTGGGCCCTAATAATAATCCTTAGAAGAACAAGAGGGCCCTGCGCGAATTTTCGCTTGGGCCCTAATAATCCTTAGAAGAACAAGAGGGCCCTGCGCACTAATTCGCTTGGGCCCTAATAATAATAATCCTAAAGAAAACAATAGGGCCTTCAGCCCCTTGGGCTTTGGCCCTAATAATCCTAAAGAAAACAATAGGGCCTTCAGCCCCTTACAGGGCTTTGGCCCTAATAATCCTAAAGAAAACAATAGGGCCTTCAGCCCCTTGGGCTTTGGCCCTAATAAACACACCGACATGGTGACAAATTTGCATAGAAAGGAGCAACAATGTTCATCTGAGTCCGGTAAAGAGAAACAGCTTAAATACAACGTTAACTCAGTTTTGAATAGTTGGTGACTATCAAGCAAGTAGAGTTTCTCTTCTTTCAGTCACTCACAAAATCATACGATATGACAGTACAATGAAGGTTCCAAAACATGTCACCAGATAAGAACGTTTCTTTCCACATCCGCATGCCCAAAACTGCATTTTTCCCACATGTAAAAAAAAGAAAATTACACCATTAAACAAAACGTAATGAGCATTTACCAAAACAAATATATCTTCAAAATAAACTGATGCAAAAAGAGGGAAAAACAAAGAAACAAACGCTTTAAATATAAAAAGGGATGCATGAATTAATGTGCGCACATTTGATTGAACGTGTGTGTGTGTGTGTAGAGAGCAAGCGGGAAGTCACTGACCAGGTTTGAGCAGATTTCAGGTTCAAATGATGAGTGCGAAGAGAACAATGAGGCGTCTAATCGACAGGAATCCATCCATATCAGCTGTGCCAACACACATAAACTGGAGCGGAATTGCATGATACTTGTACAATCGATCATTTCTTCTCTCAAACTCACTAGAGCATGTCCAAAACAACAGGCCGGAACCACCCGTCAAGTACGTCACTCATTGCCTCACACGTCATCGCGTTACTTTCCGTGCAGAATACCAGGAACAATGCCTCCTAAGTGCACTATTTTCCTCTTTTTATATGCTGCGCTCCTTATTAACATGCCTCCATTATGACGTTCGTTAAACGAAAACAGGATTACCCGCTGCTCTGCTACACTTTCTCCCCCCCTGGAGAAAACAACCCCATGGTTGTTTAAATGGAGGTTCTAAAAACCTTGGAACTCTTCCTCTTCGTCTGTGGACTCTTGGAAGATTTCAAGGCGTCTCTGTTTTCCCTGAGTGTCCAACTCCTCAGCTGTAGGAAAACATGGTTTTAGGTTGCACACATAAGCCCAGACCATAGCGAGGCATTCTTTTTCAGTGGTAGAGCAATGAATTTCGGCTTTGGTTAAGGCCCGACTAGCATAAGCAATTACCTCTTCCTGACTTGGTTCTTTCCGCTGGGTTAGCACGGCTCGTAATCCAGTATCATTGGCATCTGTGTATACCACGAACGGGCATTTGAGATCAGGGTGACCCAGGATAGGTGGCGAAGTCAGACATGCTTTTAACTGTTCAAAGGCTTGCTGGCACTGGAGTGTCCACTCAAATTTATGTCCTTTTTTCTTTAAGGCATTGATAGGGTCAGCAATCTGGGAAAAACGAGGTACGAAGCGGTGATACCACCCTGCTAACCCAAGAAAACGTTGAACTTCTTTTAGATTCTTAGGCACAGGATAAGTTCTAATAGCTTCAACTTTGCTGGAATCTGCCGAGATGCCTCTAACACTAGCCACATGTCCAAGAAAGGTTAATTCTTGGAGACAAAAACTGCTTTTTTCAGATTAATTGTCAAGCCTGCAGACTGTAGTCGGGACAAGACAGTTTGGAGGTCATGGAAATGCTGTGTCAGGGAGGGCGAGTATATAATGATGTCGTCAATGTAAACGAAGCATATTTTCCCTCTTAACTCTCCTAAAACAGTCTCCATTAACCTTTGGAATGTTGCTGGAGCGTTTTTTAATCCGAAAGGCATAACATTAAACTCAAATAGCCCAGAGGAAGTGATGAAGGCAGTTTTCGACTTGCTTGCTGGGTCCATCATTACCTGCCAGTAGCCACTATTTAAATCTATGGTGGAGAATATGGCTGCACCTGAGAGGGACTCAAGGATTTCAGTGATGTTTGGTAACGGATATGCATTTCTCTCTGTTTTTTCATTCACTTTTCGATAGTCTACACAAAATCTCATGCTTCCATCTTTTTTGGGGACCAGTACAACAGGTGAGGCCCAGGCAGAGTGTGAAGGTTCTACAATGCCCTTTTCTAACATTTTCTAACTGTTCTCTCACAATGGTCTGTTTTTCAGGTGTTATCCGATATGCCCGTTGTTTAATGGGTACAGGGTGAGTAGTGTACAAACAATGCTGAAGAACGGTAGTTCTTCCAAGCTGGTGGGTACAAACATCTGAATTTGATGATAGAAGATGCAATAGTTGCTCTTTCCCTTCTGATGGCAAGTGTGCCTTTGATACTGCAGCAGATATCAGAGTTTGATCATCCATGGCATCAGGTGGTACAGAGGTGAATTGTGTTGGAGGAATAGAGCTAAGTAATGCAAATGTCTGATTTGAATTTTTGTGGCGCTGTCTCCTTTTCAGGTGCTGGGGTTTTCCAGCAGGAACACTGGCTTGTCCAGGTTGGAAAGGATATGCTTCATTGGGAGTCGACTTAAAAGAGTATTTCTGATCAGCTACATCTATCTGTAGTCCGCTGGAGAAGATGAAATCCAGGCCCAAGACTATAAAGTAGGCCAAGGCTTTAGAGGTGAGAATAACGACATGCATAGGGAAAAGTTTGTTGTGAAGGGTGATCTGTACATTTGTCCAGCCTACAGGTACTTCTGCTTCACCACTGGCCAGGTAGAGTGGACCAAGGGTCCATGGATAGAGGCTGTCATGTGGTTTAAGCTCCTTCCATAAGCTCTCATGGAGAAGAGTGTAGCTTGCTTCCCGTATCTATGATGGCCTTTCCTGTCCAGGATTCAATAGTAATGGGTACGACTAACTGTTGTGGCAGGAAGACACACTGGTTGGAAGCAGTGGGAGTGAACGTTTCAAACTTGGTGGGTGTCTGTGAAGGAACAGTAATAGACATGGCATTATTAGAAGGTGGACCCCCTGACTTTTGAGGTTGAGTAAACTGCTTGTTTCCAGTGGGTGGATGCTGACCAGAAGGATGCATAGACTGAAGGGTGGAATAGAGCGGACAGTTTCCAGGCGGGTGTAGTCCCTTACATCTCCAACACTGGACTGGAGGTTTTTCAGCAGGTCGATTAGAGGTAGGTCTCTGTGGAGTAGAGGAGGTTAAACGTCCTTCATAATACAACTGTTGTGCATGATCTTTTTCCAGCTGAAGGCCCAATTTCACCAACTCATCCACTGTGCTTACCCGACCTACGGAGTTGACTTGCGAGGTAAGGTTTGATGTTCTTGAGAATCATTTTCACCAACTCGCTCTCTGCCAGAGTGGGTTTCCAACGTTTACATAAAGCTCTATAAGTGAAAGCAAAATCTCTGATTGATTCCTTTTCTCCCTGTGTTTTGGTTCGAACTTCGCTCTGCTAGCTCATCTTCATAGTCTTCGGAAAGGAAAGCTGAAAGGAAAGCAGCTTCAAATTCACTCCAGGAGGTAATAGAAGTTCGAGCAACCTCTCCACCAATCACGAGCAGTGCCATAAAGAACAGTACGGAAGGTGGCCAGAATATCAATGTCATCTAAGGGGTGCAAGGCCAAGAAATCCTGACAGTGTGTTAAGTATAACAGTGGATCAGAATCATCAGATGATCTTCCAAAGGTTGGAAAAGTTAGCTTTAAATGGTCACTCTTAACAGCAGGTGACTGGTGCACTAGAGATGGAGACACTGATGGTGAAAATGAAGATGGAGTTGGTGGAGGTACTGATTCACCAGTTAGCTGATCGGCCACTTCTTTTTTGGATGATTTGAAATAATTACCCATTTCCAGTTGCAGGTCTTTGAAGTGGTTGCTCAAAGCATTCAGTTGAGTGCTACAGTCTTTAATCCCTTTGGACAACTGTTGACAGTCCTTTTGAGAGCTGTCCTGTGCCGCTCGAATGTCCTTCTGCAACTCAAGTTGAGCTTGTTCATTCATAAAATAAACTTCTGAAATTAACTCCCTCGGGTCGGCGGTCACGCCAGCGTGACCACCGCGTTTTTTTTTCTAACCAGTGTGAAAGAGACTCAAAATACTCTGTCAATGTTGCACATACAATTAAGAGCTATACACCATTTTAATCTGTGGAATATCTTCTTTTATTTGTGTACACTCAGAGTAAAAACAAAATGTTGTGCTTTTTGTAAAATAAAGAAAACTAACATGATGCGTGATCTCTCATCTCCCTCTGAACGAAGTCCAATCTGATAGTTCTCAGAAAATGAACTGTAACTTAGTGAATACTAATCACAAAAAAATTTGACTTATGTCTAAAAGACGTTGAAATGTCAGGTTTTAAATCGTATAAGTCAAATCGAAAACAAATATTCTCTGTTTATGTAATCTGTATGAAAAGAGAGCCATGTCAGTAATCCGTGATTCAGCTCATTATCCGCTAATGCGGCCACGCCCACGGAGCCAGCGCTATTCAGAGGCAAATACTGAGGCAATGCATGCATTCATCGTCTCAATCGTGTATTTATTGTCTTGAAAAGTGTTTATCTGGATGATATAGCGATCTCTGGCCTCTGTTAGTTCCTGGAGAGTCACATGGTTGTCCTTCTTTAGATTAATTTGTGGACTAAAGGTGTACAGAGCGCCCTCCGGCTGCAAGTATGAATTGAAAACACAGTATCCAGCGCTCATAGTGATGACAATAAATATTACTCCTGTGTATAGAAAATTGACATAAACATGAGAATCCATCAATATTTCTCAAAATGTGCATGCTTTTAAGCTAAAAGCCTATATGAAATGCCATAGAGGTAACATAATTGTTCAGACACTTTGCATCACAGAAATACATTATATTTTAAAGAATATAATAGAATACCATTATTTTAAATTGTAATAATATTTCACAGTGTTGCTGTTTTTTCTGTATGTTTGATATACACCATAAGCTTGAGACATGGTCAATGTCTCATAGGTTTTTTCACAGCCTACCTGACTGAAAGGCCTTATTATTATGCAAGTCATTTCAGGTCATTATTATGCAATTCTTTTGTCTTCTCAGGTGAGAATCACCCATTATTCATGATTATTCACACCTCCACGCATACTGTGTTTCTTGACAAAAAGTGTCTTACAAAATTTAAATCTCTCTATTGTTTTATATTTTTACATCATTCTGAAGCAAAAACTCTAGTCTACAACCTCCAATACCCAGAAGTCTTGTGAACACAGATTTAATATATAATTTTTGGCTTTATTTCAGTGACTTAAGTTTTTTGTTTTTTCAATAACCACGCATAAACGTTATTCCTTCAAAAACACAAACGTACATACATGTTCCTCACATATTATTGTAGCCTAGTTTGTGCTGAATACAGTGTAATGACACTTTTTCCATTAATATGTTTATGTCAGGGCATGTCAAAACTTCTCCAGGGCCCCAAAAATCCTCAGACCCCTAAGGGTTAAAGTACTTTCACTTTTCTGGAGCTCTCCTGTGACCACTGTCTTTGTGGCTTTAATCAGTTGATCTGCGCTTTCTTCTTCATCACGTTTGTGTGAAGTTATCCTGTTCAGCAAATACTGATGGTTAGACTCCATTTTTGCAGACAGGGTTACTAACTTGACCTTGCATTGGATCCGGGTGGAGCGGAGCAGTGACACCTGGAGACATGGTGGCAAAGTGCACCTGAGACCTTGGTTGGGGACTGCTGAACTGTGTGGGTGTAGATTGGAAGTTGGGAACATGAGTTGGAAGTCTGGGTTGTGGAGGCGGCCAGACCGGAGTTGCTATGTCTGGCGGATCAATGACCACAGAAGCTGATGGGGAAAGTGGGGTAGTGGCCATTTTGTAGTGTGTGTAAAATCAGTAAATCAGTAATGTAATGCAAAAAGAAAAATAAAATCAATGAATGATGTCTAATATATATGGGCCAATTCCTTTGCAACAGGGGCACCAAAACAACAAAGCAAAACAAATTACAATATTTTTTTAAAGGATGGCAGAAGGTATACAACAACAGTTATGTTCAGCACAAAGATTGACCCAGTAAATGCTTATTTTATCACCAGCAAAGTTTTTTTTTCTTCTTCTTTTTTTTTTTTTTTTCACAAACACTTCAGCAAGAAAATAACATGAAATACAATTCAAAATAGAAATGCAAGTAAAGGCAAAGGAAAAAAAAAACAGAAATGTTTGAATCCTCTGAGTTCGATCAAGTAAAGTCTCTTTGAATTTAAGGTTTCAAGTCCCTGTTCAGGCGCCACTTCTGTAACGGTGGCAACACCCAGCTGTACACTTTAAACCTCAAATATATTTTTTTTGTTCGGGCGCCAGACAGCAAAGACTGTCAAATTTAAATATTTCCCCAGATAGCTCTAAAGCCACCAGTTACAATAAACAAACTCCAATTCTCAAGTTAATTTCATTTAATTATACAAAGAAGAGAGAATTTACAAATAAATAATAATAATAATAATAATAAACACACCGACATGGTGACAAATTTGCATAGAAAGGAGCAACAATGTTAATCGGAGTCTGGTAAAGAGAAACAGCTTAAATACAACGTTAACTCAGTTTTGAATAGTTGGTGACTATCAAGCAAGTAGAGTTTCTCTTCTTTCAGTCACTCACAAATCAAACGATATGACAGTACAATGAAAGTTCCAAAACATGTCACCAGATAAGAACGTTTCTTTCCACATCCGCATGCCCAAAACTGCATTTTTCCCACATGTAAAGAAAAGAAAATTACATCATTAAACAAAACGTAATGAGCATTTACCAAAACAAATATATCTTCAAAATAAACTGATGCAAAAAGAGGGAAAAACAAAGAAACAAACGCTTTAAATATAAAAAGGGATGCATGAATTAATGTGCGTGCATTTGATTGAACGTGTGTGTGTGTGTGTGTGTAGAGAGCAAGCGGGAAGTCACTGACCAGGTTTGAGCAGATTTCAGGTTCAAATGATGAGTGCGAAGAGAACAATGAGGCGTCTAATCGACAGGAATTCATCCATATCAGCTGTGCCAACACACATAAACTGGAGCGGAATTGCATGATACTTGTACAATCGATCATTTCTTCTCTCAAACTCACTAGAGCATGTCCAAAACAACAGGCCGGAACCACCCGTCACGTACGTCACTCATTGCCTCACACGTCATCGCGTTACTTTCCGTTCAGAATACCAGGAACAATGCCTCCTAGGTGCACTATTTTCCTCTTTTTATATGCTGCGCTCCTTATTAACATGCCTCCATTATGATGTTCGTTAAACGAAAACAGGATTACCCGCTGCTCTGCTACAATGCATAAATGACAAAGTCATTTGAGGGGATAGATTTTTTTCTATATAGCTGCTCTATTGTTCATTACTGGCAGTCAGTATAATAGTCTTTTTGCTTGTGTTTTAGGTTGATGTTAGTAAGTTTTATAGAAGACAGAGAGGAAAAACTGTATCTTTTCCAGAAAGTATTGATGATAGTGATGGCAGTGCATCAGAAAATAAGGTTGTAATAAGAAAGGAAGAAGCTGAAGATGGAGGAGGATAGAAGCAGTGAGGGTGATGGCAGAGATGAAGAATATAAGCCATAGATTGTTGTGAAAGTCAAGATATTTGGTACATTTTCCTATGCCAGTTTGGAAGATGTGATCCAGAGGTCAGGAAAGATGTCACTGCCTACTGGCCTCACTGCACTGACAAACAAATGCTCGTAAAATGATGACTAAACAGGTCAAAATCGAGCTTCATGTGGAAAGTGTGGGCTACACTGAAAAAGAAGAGTCTTGTTGATTTTCACTTGTGCTACAATCATTGATTTGGACAGGAAAGAAAAAAATGTTAAAGATTGTTTTAGGTTTTTTTGAAACACTAAAGGTGCGTCCCAATTCGCGTACTTATGCACTATTCTATGACGTTTTTAAGTATAAATAGTGCGAGTAGTGCATTCACACTGAAAGTTCCAAAAAGAAAAAGTACACTTTAAATACCCGGATGATGCACTAAATTAACGGAAAAAATGAAGTGTGGAATGTTGGACACTTCGTGCACTCAACTGTCGCAGCTTTAATTACGTAGTGGAGGGGAAGGGAGGATCGTACTCCATTGTTAAATGACAAAATAACCTTATACAATTCACGCACTACATGGATAAGTGCATAGTGCACAAGTACATAGTGTATAAGTGCATAGTGTATAGTGCATCATTTGGGACGCAACTTAAGATAAGGTTTCACTATTTTCCAGGCAGTGAAGTTGCATCTGAATTTGTGTCAAGTTTTTGACATTTTCACATGCAAGTTCCAAATGAAATATGGTAGCACAAGATAAAATGGAACATTATTAAAGCTTTTTTAATGTTTTTTTGAAACACTAAGACCTTTTCACTACTTATCAGATAAATGCATTTGAATGAGTGTGAAGTTTCAGAAAATTTGCCAAAAATAATTTATCCTAATAGGACAATGTCAGTTGTAAATGACAAAACCCTAAAAAAGGTCAAAGGTCAGATGTAGAAAATTAATTTTGGAAAATGATTTTAGCCTTAAAAATATGTCAGTTATAAAGTCATTGATTTTTTCTAACTGTGATTTCAAAATGAGTCCCATAGAGGGTTAGATTCAAAAAGATTTTTATGGGGGACAAAAGGATTTTGCAGTTTTACAGATAAGTGACCATTGTCAATAATATAATAATGACTTTGACGGGGAAAAATTACATTGTTTAAAGTCAAACTGTTCATTTTGATGTACAGAATGAGCAGAAGCTGGAACATTATGACAGTAAATAAAGATATGTAAAGTTTGGCGTCTCCACTGGTGACAGAAACTCAATTATTTCCAGCAAGCTGCAGTGTTTTTAATTAAGTTCCTTCCTTGAGAATCTTCCTCATACCTACAAAACCATATCATCCTTCTTTTCAAAGCTAAACATTTAAAGACATGTAACTATGTGAGGACATCATTGTTGTCTTGCATTGTTTTCACAGAACATCAATGAATAATAGAGATGGAACTGTTTAAAACTGAAACTAAAACCACTTTTAGCTGCATATGTATTTTAAAAGGAATGATCTGAGATTAGTGCAAAATAATTAGGCTATTATATTTTGTGCCATGTGAAATCAAACAATAGTTTTGTGTAGACTTGCAAACTGTTCTTCACTGTCATTGATGTCAACAGTTGAAATTATACACATAGACAGACACAAACACACTGATCACTGATCACTCCATCAGGTTTAAAATAATGTTGTTACTTGAGAGCACTTTATATTAGTTGTCCTTAACTACCGTACTAATATTCAAATTAATCATTTGATACAATGCACTTATTGTGTACATACATGTTTTTAAATCATACCTATATTTTTGTAAAAAAAAAAAAAAAAAAAATCCTGCATGTAATCACATCTAATTACGCCGTTGACCTTTCCCTACCTCTTAACTCACCCAGGTTTAACTACCAATACCACCAAACCAGTCCCTAACCTTACCCGTATCCAACCTCAGTAGAAGAAAATGTGTTTTGCAATACAACATGAAAACAATAAGTATTGTACTTATTTCTGATGTAAGTACATAGTACTTAAAGACACCTAATATGAAGTGTGATCAAATTTTAATAAAATAGGCATAGAGCCAAATAGAGCCAAATAGGCAAAAGAGGCATAAGGAATACAAAATCAGCCTTAAAATGAGCAAGATATCACGCACAACTAGACTGTACAGTAATTATACAGATAATTAATGTTTATTATAAACTTTTACATAAGGATCAAGTTTACAAATCTTGGCAACAAATCAAAACAAGAATCAGAACGTGTTTGGAACAAGATGAGCCAGATTATCTTGCTGTTTTTTTTTTTTTTTTTTTTTTCCCCACAGTTCACAGAGTTATGGTAATTGTATTAAGATTTTAAAAGCAGTTTTCCTTTTTCTAAGCAGACATATTTTCTGTCACTTTCTCAGAAGTATGATTGAATGAAACAACGAAGGAGGCTTTTTCACATTTCTCAGGGGTTATGTAAAACATCTCACATATTCTATATGTTTAGGATTCATTTGGAATTTGATTTAGCTGAAATCATAATGAGTTTCACAAATCTGAACTCTTATAAAGCACTTCAATTGCATTTAGTTATTAGTGATAAATTCCATTACCATCAGAGTCTTACTGACTAAAGCACACTGGCTTTATCTTCCAGTCATAAATACTGTATAGCGAAGTATAACGTCTCGGTTACAAAGGTAACCCTTGTTCCCTGAAGGAGGGAACGGAGACGTACGTTGGACAGACTGACGAATAGGAATCTCGCTAGAGAGGCCAATCTACTTCGAGTGTAACTAAAACGAGCCAATGCACATTGGCATGCAATCATATGCATCAGCTGCTCGCCTCGCAACCTCTGGTCAAAGTCACACCTCTCAGTTGTTGACCGGACCAATGAAGATGTTGTAATTCTGGGTGGCAACACCCCTCCTGTCAGGGCTTTTACAACCCAGAAAGATTAACAAGCTGAGTTCTTGAATCAGAACTATTAAAGATTCTTTTAATACTGATGTGTTGCACAGGTATGGATGTACCGCATACACAAGCATTTAAATCTTCCCACTACGAACGTATAGACACTAAACATGGCATGATTGAAGTTACCGTGCAGGTCATAACATTTAACAATCATCAAACATGTAAATACAATGAGTACAATACAACATCAGTAATAATGGATACCATTTCCTGAGAAGGATTAATTTATAGCACAGTCTGTCTATACATTAATGCCATAGAGTCTGTGTTCTGTGTGGAAAATGCAGGGAAGATGCAGATTTTCTGTGTCTCTACTCTGTTCTCCATGCGGCAACCGCATTCCTCAGCGCAATAAACTTGTAACTGAAAACTTCCCGGGGGATGGGGACAGACTCCAGAGTGAGCTTAAAACTATTGGTTA
Source organism: Megalobrama amblycephala (assembly GCF_018812025.1). NCBI lineage: Eukaryota > Metazoa > Chordata > Actinopteri > Cypriniformes > Xenocyprididae > Megalobrama > Megalobrama amblycephala. The sequence goes on along the minus strand of NW_025953340.1, from coordinate 130,220 downwards.
ACTAACCAATAATTGTGTCTGATTTGCCTCAGTCATTACAGAGTGGTAGGAACCTTGGGCACATAGCCAGGCCGGGGTCTTAGTACCACGTGGCTATCACCCGGCCCGAACTCCAGGCACGATACGTCGACCGAAAATGACTGCAGGTCCCCTACCCTCTTGATGGAGGCCAATGCAACCAGCAGCAAAGTCTTCATAGACAGAATCTTTAAGTCTGCCGATTGCAAAGGCTCAAAGGGAGCAATCTGAAGTGCTCTTAGCACCAGAGTGAGGTCCCAAGAGGGTATGGAGGGGGGACGAGGAGGATTTAACCGTCTCGCCCCCCTAAGGAACCTGACGACCAGGTCGTGCTGATCAACAGATTTGCCATCTATGTGGTCGTGGTAAGCGGAGATAGCAGCAGTATGGACTTTGAGGGTGGAGGGGGACAGCCTACGCTCCAACCCTTGCTGCAAGAAGGAAAGCACGACTCCAATCGAGCATCCTCGGGGGTCTTCTCGGCGAGAAGAGCACCACTTGACGAACAGGTTCCACTTCGAGGCGTAAGCACGTCTCGTAGACAGTGCAAGTGCTGAAGTGATGGTGTTAAGTACCTCAGGGGGTAAGTCACCTAGAACCTCCGCGTCCCGTCCAGGGACCAGACATGGAGTTTCCAGAGGTCTGGACGCGGGTGCCAAAGAGTGCCCCGTCTCTGAGAAGAAGGTCCTTCCTCAGAGGAATGGGCCAGGGAGGGCTGTCGCAAGGAGTGAAAGTTCTGGGAACCAGGTCTGGTCGGGCCAATAGGGTGCAACTAAGACGACCTGCTCCTCGTCCTCCCTGACTTTGCACAGGGTCTGTGCAAGTAGGCTCACTGGGGGAAACGCATATTTGCGAAGGCCCCGGGGCCAGCTGAGTGCCAGTGCGTCTGTCCCGAGTGTTCCCTCGGACAGGGGGTAAAACAACTGGCAGTGGGAGGTTTCCGGTGAGGCAAACAGGTCTACCTGAGCCTCTCCAAACTCTCTCCAGATCAGCTGGACCACCTGGGGGTGGAGTCGCCACTCTCCTGGCAGCTAGCTCGTGATAGCTTGTCGGCCACATGGCTGAGCACACCAGGGACAAGAATGGCATGAAGCGACCTCAGACGCTTCTGACTCCAGAGGAGGAGATGGCGGGCGAGTTGCGACATGCGACGGGAGCGTAGACCACCTTGACGATTGATATACGCAACGGTCGCAGTGTTGTCCGTACGGACCAGTACATGCTTGCCCCGTAGCGGCCCTTTGAGGTGGCTCAGAGCAAGACGTACTGCTAGCAACTCGAGGCAATTGATGTGCCAATGCAGATGGGGTCCCGTCCAAACCCCTGACACTGCATGCCCGTTGTACGTGGCACCCCAGCCGGTGCCAGGAGCATCTGTGAATACCACAGCATGCCGGGACACTTGTTCTAGGGGCACTCCTGCCCGGAGAAACAAAGGGTCCGACCACGGACTGAAGGCTTGGCGGCACTCCTGAGTGATTAGCACCCGGAACGTGCCACGTTGCCACACCCATCTCGGGACTCGGCCGTGAAGCCAGTGTTGAAGCAGTCTCATATGAAGCAGACCAAGCGGGGTTACTGCCGCCGTGGCCACCATATGCCCCAGGAGCCTCTGAAAGAATTTCAGTGGGACCGCTGTCCTGCCATTGAACGTATTCAGGCAGTTCAACACCGACTGAGCACGTTCCTCTGTGAGGCGTGCTATCTGTTCGACCGAATACAGCTCCATACCGAGAAAAGAGATCCTCTGCACAGGAGAGTTTGCTCTTTTCCCAGTTGACCTAGGGTAGGACTCTGTACTGATATGCTCGACCTTCGAACGCAAAGCGCAGGAATGGCCTGTGTCGCGGAAGAAACGAGACATGGAAGTACGCGTCCTTCAGGTCGATCGCTGCAAACCAATCTCAGGGACGGATGCACTCAAAAATGCGCTTCTGCGTCAGCATTTTGAACGGTAGCTTGTACAGGCTCCGATTCAAAACTCGCAGGTCCAAGATCGGTCGTAACCCACCGCTCTTTTTGGGTACAATGAAGTAGGGACTGTAGAACCCTGACCTCATATCGGCTGGAGGGGCCGGCTCTATCGCGTCCTCCACCAGTAGGGCTGCGATCTCCGCAAGCAAGACAGGGGCAACGACATCTTTCACTGTAGTGAAGAGGACGTCCCTGAACTTGGGGGGATGCTAGGCGAACTGAATCACATAGCCGAGCCTGATGGTCCGAATGAGCCAGCGAGACGGACTGGGGAGCACTAACCAGGCTCGCAGAGACCGTACAAGCGGGACCAAAGGGACCACCGGCGTACCCGCAGCGGGGCAGCGAGGTGGAACACAGGGACGCGGCTCGGGGGGCTCTCTTTGTGAGGCGGCCTGAAGCAGCGTCACAGTGTGCTAGGCAACACTTACCTGGTTCCACGGATGGACAGAGGGAGCAGTCGAGGCTTTGGCTGCCCGCTGCTGTCCGCTGGCGACAGAAGAGGGGGACGAGAGTGGTGAGGTTTTTCTCCTCCCACTACTCTCCAAACCCTCTTCAGACCTGGAAATGGAGGAACTGCTCTTTTAATTTTGGGTACCGCTGCCTCTTGGGTCAGTGGCGGAACAGAAACAAACCCAATAAAAGGATTTACCACCCGGCCCTCCTCCAGGGGTGGAAGAGCAGCCCCACCCAACTCTGGGTCGCCCGTCTCAGGGGTGATTCTCACCAACCACTTAAACAGCTGCAGAGACGGAAGGCGTCATCTCCCCGCAATGAACACAGCAGAGCCTGCTGGGCCAGAGTTTCTTGCAGGGGACGACACCCTTGGCGACAAGCAGACCGAGGGGCGGCCCAAGAGGAACTCAATGGTTTGTCATGGGAAGCTCCCCGATCCGCTACTAACTGAGGAGAACTGCTGGGCTCAGTCCTCGACAGTGTCACCGAAAAGGCCACCTCGTAAGATGGGAGCATTGAGAAAGCATTTAGCTTGACAACCTCTCGCACCTCACAAGGTAAGCCAGGGGGCACTTCTGGACCACTGAGGTGGACATCGTCTGGCTGAGGGCCTGCGCCGTGACTTTGATCACGGTTAGTCAACAAGCGCAGCTCAACCCCAGCACAGAACTACCCTCATGCAAAAATAGTGCCTTGGCCTCACATGCAGGGTGGGTGTGGTCTGTGTACAGCCACCCCAACCAAGAGGGTAGTGAGAGAGGAAAAACTTATGCAGATTTTGGCACTTTTGGCATTCCATATTTATGGCACCAACATACCCCCATACTGCCAAGTTTTCCATGCACATCTGGAAGACCCAGGAAAGCATGGCTGTAAACTGAATCTGAGTCAGCATAAGCACACACCATTACAGTGGGCAGCGTCACCCTCATTTCCAGAGCATAACAGCACTCTCTCCGATGCTGCAATCGACGTCTGTCCCTCAGCTGGAGCTCTGAATGAAATGCTAGGTTCCCCTATGAGAAGGACCAGCAATCCAATCCAGAAACTGCACAGCTTGCAATGCGCTAGAGAGGGAGGGGCCCTAGTGGGTTGGTTCCCCGAAGGAACCCCTCAACCTCATGTCACCCAAGCCATATCAGCAAAGTAGACCTCTTCTGGTGCACCAGAGAGGGCGCTACAATGGAGATTATGCAAGGGAACCGCGCATCTAGAGCGCCGAGCGAGCGCTGGGTTGCCGTGACAACCCGCGCTGCAGCCCGGCAGCTCGACGGCACACGACACGCAGAGGAGCGAGAGGTTTGCTCTCGCTGATCTCCACGGTCTTCCCAGAGTGTCGGGCAGACCCGCGGCTGTGCTTTTACACACAAGCGGCAGCTGGCCAACAACAGAGGGGACTCAAGCTTCCCGGAGAAAGAAGAGTCACGACCGGCGTGTCGACGTGATCATGTTCTCATATGAAAACATGAAACACCCACGAACATCATTTCAACACGTGCCCAGACATGTGAAACAGTGATCGTGGCCGTCAGTGAGGACAGGAACGACCGCATCCAGAAACACAAGTAGGATGTCATCTTTAAAAAGACGCGAATCTACTTGTGTAAGCTCTTTCAGGGACTTTACTCTTTTAAAAGTGCTGAAGCACGCAGGGGAACGGCCGCCGCAACACAGACAGGGATTGTGTGCAGCCTGTCGTGTGCTCTCTCTCTCTCTCTCTCTTTGAAGGCGCTCACTCTTACCAGTCGTAAAAACGGCTTTTCAGCGCTCAAAAGCGCACTGTACCGGCCGTGAGAACAGCCTTCCGATGCTGTCAAAACAGCTATTTGCTCAAAAACGGCAAACGAAACAAAAACAGAAAAAGAGAGGACTTCAACCCCGCTGCTGTGCTGTTTGCCTGCACTCAGAAAAAAAGAGAAGTTCAACCAAAAAGCTTGACTCGTCGTCTAGCAGACACTCGCTTGCAGAGAACAGGAACAAACACCATTCGGCTCCGAAGCGAAAAGCTGAAGATGCAACGCACCTGCTGCTCATTATATACCCGCGCTGCGAGGCGAGCAGCTGATGCATATGATTGCATGCCAATGTGCATTGGCTCGTTTTAGTTACACTCGAAGTAGATTGGCCTCTCTAGCGAGATTCCTATTCGTCGGTCTGTCCGACGTACGCCGAACGTGACCAACTGAATGGGAACCAAAATAAGTATAATATAAGTATTACCAGTGGACAGAGAGCCAATAGATGTGATACATATCAATGAACAGTACAAAATAACATAAAAATGCAACTTACCAACATTTATTCTGTTCTTAAAACAAAACAAATAAATAAACAAACTGTAACGAATGTAGCGGTTATTACTAAATTTATGGATGAAATATGAATATAATAATTCATAAGGTTATGAATAAATTATGATTCATATATTCAAATTAAACATATATTGTGAATCAATTACAACAAATTATAATCAATTACATATATGATTAGTTCTGGTTTAATAATTATTTAGAGAAACTGTTCGTTTGTCCAGCAAACTAAGTCCCTCACAGAATATTATAAACAGAGTTATTCTCTGGCCATGAAAATAACTAAAGCATAAAGCGATCGAAAAACGTTAAAGTGACTTGGTCTTCAGTTGAAAGAACAACAGAACAATCGAGCATGAATTAAGTGTTTAATATATGCAGCTACGGCTACCGAGATTATACGTCTAAAATATATACAGAAGTATACACATATATATATATACACAAGAGTGAGAATGAAGAAAAGACATGGAAAGAAAGATGATCAAAGGATGGCAAATTCTTTGTTAAACCTTTTTGAGAGAGAGAGAGCCAGCACAGAAATCAGTTTAGACAAATTCAGATAAATGATAATACTTGCTTATTGGTTCAAGTCCGTGTGTAGCAGTTTCAATGCGCCTGGCTGGGTTGGTCCTTTCAGAGAGGGTTTCTCCGGCGGGGTTTTCAAAAGAGGTTTAAGCTTAAGTAACTTAGCCGAAGAGAGAGAGAGTCTAAAGAAGTGGTCCTCCCGAGCTGCGCGCGTGGTTGGGAAGCGCGGTCACCTGAGGCGTCCGTGCACGAGGTGCTCGTGAGTCAGTCGGGAGACAAAGGAGAAGAAGAAGAGGAAGCGAAGAGAGGAGGTGAAGGTGTGTGTCGTTGTTTTATGGAACCCAAGCTAACACACCTCCTGAATTGTAGCGACCAATAGATGCGCAGCACTATTTGGCGGGCAAAGTTCCTTTGTTTGGAATCCTAGCTGAGTTTGCATACTTAATGCCCATCAGATCGGATTTCGAGATGGAGTACGTTCTTCACAGGATCATTAAACACATAGAAAAATGCATTTGTCCGTTTTGTGACATGTTTCAATGAATAGCTCAAGTCCGGAGCTTTAAAACGAGATCAAACTCGATAGGTCAGAAAGGCATAGGGAAGAAGTTATGGTTTACAGACAGAATTCCACTATTACCATGCACACTAGCACAAATACACTCCTTTAAACACTAGGAAACATGCATACGCTTCAAAATACAGGATGGGTATATGTTGGCATAATTTGTATTTTACATATACAGTCAAAAATGTATGTTTGTGAGTTTCTGTATGTGTCTGTGTGTGTGTTTTTGTGTGTCCCTGTGTGTGTGGGGTGTTGGAATGTGGATCTGGTCAGTCTCTGGGGGGGGTGCTCCTTTTGAAGTCACCAAAGTGAGGAAGTTGGACTTTTCTGTTTACCATTGCAGGCCCACAAACCTGCCGAAAGTCACAGCCGTCCGGCGCCGATTTAGTGATTTATAAACAAAGTTCACCAGGTTAAAAGCGTTCTGAAAACTCCAAAGTTTATTGACTCTGAACGGATCCATCCAGGCGTTACAAAACACAGCAATAAACAAAGAAATGAAAAACAATAAACATAAGAATAAATAAAAATTGCCATTACTCTATTAAAAGTATGTGACATTTTGTGAATTTTATTTTTATTTTGTTTCGGTAGAGAGTTTAATATAATGTAAATGTTTTTAAACTTTTTCAACGTGTTGTGAGAGAGGTCATTGACACTACTGAACTTTGTTGAATAAGTTGGCCAACTACTTGTTATTCTTAAAAATCAAACTGAAGGAGAGTCAAGATTGTCGACTAGTTTAGTGTCACACTGTATTAGTGTGTTAAAATGACAGAAAAAGAAGTCGTAGTGACGGAATTTACAGAACGGTCCAACTAATTCCTTAAACATTGGTCAGTTTTTGAAGTACCATTTCGGTTATTAAATGACAGTCATAAAGTCTTTATGATGAAAATAATAAGTGCCTCTGTGAAATGTATGTTATTTCTTTTCGAGTGTTGTTTGTTGGTGTTTTTGAGAAAGGGTAGTTTTTTTAAAGTGTTGTTACACAGAGGAAGTATGATGCTTTTCAAAGGAACAGTCATCATAAACACCTTCAGGTGCAGATGCAGATTGTCTCCAGCGATAACAGATGTCAACATTCCTCAGCTCTCAGGTCATTTGAACAGCAGATTTAGCAGCTGCTGTAAATGATATAAAAGCAAGAGAGAGCACCTACAGATACAACAGTGACACATCACAAGCTCATCATGATCTTCACCATCACCTGCCTTGCCCTGGTGGCCTCTGCTCTGGGTAAGTGTCTTCTTTAGAAGTTTGCAAGAAAAGTGATGGTGGAATATATATATTTACAAAATGCAACACCTAAATAAAGAGCTTCATTCTTGTTTCATGAACTTCTGTTCTTTGTCAACAGGTTGTGGAGTGCCGGCGATTAAGCCACAGACAATTGGCAGCAGGATTGTGAACGGACAGAATGCCATCTCTGGTTCTTGGCCCTGGCAGGTCTCTCTCCAGGTAACTGTGTATTGGTCAGCTTTTATCATGCATTTGCCTGATTTGTTCAAAGAGTATATGTCATGTTTTCAATGCTTTTACCTCTGAAACAGCTACCCAACGGATTCCACTTCTGCGGTGGATCCCTGATCAACCAGAACTGGGTTCTCACTGCTGCTCACTGCGCTGTCACGTAAGAGTCTTCAATCTGACAAACGTCACATAAAATAGCGTTTAATAGATGCTGTTGCTCTAGTCTTTTTACAGTTAGCTTTGTCTTTATCTTGCTCTTTTTAGGGTCGGCTATCATCGTGTCATTCTTGGAGAACATGATCGCGGCTCCAATGTTGAACCCATCCAGGTCAAACTTGTTTCCAAGGTAAAAATGTTGAATGATTTCAGAAATGAATATCAAAATGAAAGATCAACTCATATATTTAAGTGTTCAATAACTGAACGCTTTTTAATTGTTGCTTCATTTCTGCTTTTTCACACAACTGAATTGAACTGAATCAACACTGAACTGACTTGTGCTGAATAATGACACTATTGTCTTTTTAAAGCTGATTTACAACAGAATTTGAATTTGTCTTATATTGGATGAAGTTTGCATCATTGATTCAGTTATTTTTCTGTTTATGACTGTAATCAAAATTATATGAAGTGCTATATAAATAATGGTGACTTTATTTAACTTGACAATAATAAAACAAGAGATCACTGGAAGAGAACAATAAAAACAATACAAATAATATGCATTATGAATGTTCATTATGAATCCATTACTATCATTTTAAATAACTCGTTGTTTGAAAGTTTATCCATACAAAAGTTTCTCTAGCTGTTAAACTGAATTAAGTGGGGAAATAGGTATTAGTCAAATTATCTCTAGTTCAGCTTTTGGTCCATGTCTGTCAGCTTTGAAGTCATCTACATGATAGTTTAAATAGATTTATGCATTTAAAATTGAGCATAGGAAAGAAAATAACTCTACGATATTCCCAAATGACCATCCATGCTAAAGGGAAGAAGGAAAAAATGCATAAAAGGGTTAAGATGACAAGAAGAAATAAAACATGCTTCTATATTAGATTACGTTCGGCTTCCACCAGTAACCGTCCATCTTTTTCGATCCTTTCTGAATGTGCAGGTCATCACCCATTCGCTCTACAGCAGCACCACATTCACCAATGACATTGCGTTGTTGAAACTTGCTTCTCCAGTTGTCTTCACTCCCCGTATCTCTCCTGTATGTCTGGCTCCATCAACCATCAACATCCTGCCTGGAACCCGCTGTTTCACCACTGGATGGGGCAGAACTGCCATCACATGTAAGCTGCCTGTTAGACATGGACAAATTGTAAAAATTACTCTTGTATATTATTATTTTTTTTTCCCTTCACATGAATTTGAACAGCCTTTCTGATGTTTCCTTCTCTTTTTTCAGCGAGTCCTATGATCCTGCAGCAGACAGGTCTGCCCATCATGAGTCCTGCTGTGTGCAGGCAGATCTGGGGTCAGAGCAGAATCACTGATGCCATGATCTGTGCTGGAGCTTCTGGATCCTCATCTTGCCAGGTATATGAAGACAGATCAAGACAAACACATTCCCATATCAATGTTGCTGCTGTTTCAATCTCAAATGTGTGTTTGTGTCTGTGTGTTTCCCACAGGGTGATTCTGGTGGTCCTCTGGTGTGTGAGAGTAACGGAGTCTGGAGTCTGGTGGGGTCTGTGTCCTGGGGCACCAGCATTTGTAGCACTGCTTACCCAGTAGTATACGCCCGCATCTCCCAACTGCGCTCCTGGATCGACAAGACTATCGCTTCCAACTAGAGCGCCGGTCTGAGCATTTACCCTTCAAAGGAGGCAAAAGCAGATTTTAATCATTAATTTGTATTACAGTTGGTCTTTGATGGTATTTTGTTTATGACTTTTGGTCTTGTTTCAGTCTGGGCTCCAGTGACCTGTCTGTTATGTTACTGTTTTGTTTTAGCTTCGTGTTACGTTACAGTTTTATACAAATATTGACCAATGTTCAATAAAATGAAATGTATAAAATAAATTAAAATGAGGAGTGTAATCATTTGTCTGAACCTAAAACATAATTTACTATAATCCATATACAGTACTGCAAACAAAATTAAATGTTTTCCTTTAATGTAAGTAGTTTTAAAATATATATTTAAATTGCAATTTAAAAAAAAACAAAAACAACAACAACAACAACAACAGTGTTCCACTTTCACAGGGACAAATGACAGACAACAATGTTCCAATATTTGGTTATTCTCACCTGCCAAAGTTTATGAAATGCAGATGATGTTCTCTCACCACCAAACATACAGGCATGTAGATTGATAAAGCCACAAAAATTCCTTCTAATCACATGTTGAAAATCTTCTTTGGTTTTCAGTTGTGTAGACATGCCAAGATGACAGAGATCAATCTGTTTAATTTATCTATCTATAGTGCTGAAACCTGTGTGATGTCTTGTATCAGCAGCCAAAGAGATCCAGATACAAACTGGAGAGAACCTGTTGAAAAGGTTCCATTAGAATGTGACAAACACTGATGTTCCATATCAGGGACGTGCACAGACATTTTGGGGGGCATGGGCTCAAGTAGAAAAAAGGGCACTTCTCATAATTATTTATTTAAAAAATAATGAACCCTTAAATATATTAAGACAACTTTGACTTCACTTACACTCACGCAATTGTTTTATACTCCACAGATTTCTACAAAATAATCAGTTAACACAGAGACCATGGTCTTCTTTAGTATTCACTAGGTTTATCACAAGAGAAGTCAACAGCAACTATTTTTAAGTAGCTATATATATTTAGAATAAATGACTGCACCAAGGAGAGGGACATAGTTTCACTAATAATTTGTTTATTTTGCACAAATCAATAAATCGTTTTAATTTTTTGGTGTTATTGGAATACTTCTTTCATGAAGTGGACAATTTTAAGATTTTACAATTTTAAGATTTTAAGGTCCATTTTTGCTGCCATGTCTTTTACTCTAATGGAAAGAAAACTTAACCCTAACCCTATACATTTAGATGGAGTTTGTTTTAAGTCTACTACCCTCCGTCTGTTTGCATCTGTAGATTTCTTCTAAATTAACCAAAATAAGCTAATCTGCATATTTAAACACATCAAGATTTTTTTTTCCTGAACTGTTAATACATTATATGTTATAACAAATGCCTGCAGAGGACGCCAAAAGCCTGCTGATTTTTGTTGTTAGACAGCACAGCACAATCAAATCCACGATCAAAGCCAACCATGATTAAAAATATATTATTAGTTAAATAATAATATTCGCCCACTTATTTGTGATAGAAATGCTACAGCCACTGTAATTTCTTCAACAAGAATATGTGGACATCAAACATGCAAAGACAGAGCGAGGGTTTAAACTTTTATTAATGTATTATCCTGTGTAAGCGTAGATTTAAGAATAGCATTATGTAGCTGATGCTGTATTATGATTTTTAAATAGTTTTAATAAACCATGCATCCTTAGAAAAATGTCTAATAATGTGGTTCATGGATGTGCGTCCATGGAGTGCTCCTCTTCTGGTATTGACAGCCCAACCGATATGTTTACCATGGTTCAAAACGCAATGCATAGCACAATAAAATAATTGAAATTATAATACGACATAAATTTCATTAGTATCAAATCAGGCAGATGTGTTGATTGTGGTCAAACTATTAATGCAGCGTTAAATGTGTAAATAACCCTTAAATAGACAACACTTTCAGGTTTGTGAACATAGGCTAGCCTACCTGAAAGAAATGCACGGGATGCATCCATCTAGGGCTTTTTTTTCTTTTTCGCTTCTTATCGCCAGACAGCAGTTGCATATTTCGCGGGAATAGCTGTCACAACTTTTCAGCATGCAGCATGCAGCAAACTCGAGGTGAGGTGGGGCGTGGCGCGCGTGCGTGCGGGCATGAATGGCGTGTTGCGGAGTACAGGATATTCAGGGAACAGGAATATATATTCATTTTTTTATTTTTTAAAAAAGCACTCCAGAAGAAAAGGGCACTTTCTCTCGAGGAAGAAAAAGGGCAGGGGCTCAAGCCCCTTTTTTGTCTATGTGTGCACGTGCCTGTTCCATATTCTTTTTCAGACAATCACTAAAATTCTCACAGAACATCCGTAAATATAAGAGATGGAACTGATTACTAAAACTGAAACTAAAACCACTTTTAGCTGCACATGTATTTTAAAATGAATGATCTGAGAGGAGTGCAAAATAATTATTATTATATTTTGTGTCATGTGAAATCCAACAACAGTTCTGTGTAGACTTGCAAACTGAACATCAAGTCAAGTCAAGTCATCGTCATTTATATAGCGCTTTTCACAATACATATTGTTTCAAATAGCTTCACAGTGACAATAGGAAAATTCTCATAGAGCTAAAGTTTTGGACTGAATCATTTCCGTTGTAAAAATGGGTAATTATTACTTTAGGGGCTGCCTAAATTACACCTTTCCTACTGAAAACCAAATACCTTTAATACATTCTTGCCGTTCATTCACGTGTTTAGTCTATAGGTTCCCTTTCATGGGAACATTGACGCTGCGTTGAATGCTTTGGGATCACCTCTGCGTGACGTCTTGAAGCGCTTGTGAAATCGAACCAATAGTGAGACGGGACATCAGAGCGGGTGACGTCACGGATCAGGAAACTATAAAGCACTCCTGAGAACAAAGAACGCCAGCTTCTGTGTCTTCAGCAGCGCTCTGTGTTATCGTGTGTCTTATTTGGTGTTGTCTGTCAATTACATATACAGAAACTATATATTTTGTTTAAGAACAAGAGTATCAGTGTTACACCACATATATATGTATATAAAAGACACTTTAATGGCGAGCAAACAGCATCAGACCGTGTGCTTCTCCCTACCCTCATTACTTCACAGCTGGGGATACACACGAGCTCTGTGTTGTTTGTAAAGGGAGCGGAGCATGACCAGGCGGCCCTCGAGGGGGTTGTTTGTGAGCATTGTAATATAAAACTTCTCCACTCCTGCCGGGCACTCTTTGAGGAGGGCGCCGTGGCTCACGTTCTTCGTGGTCGGGTCCCGCATCTGCCAAGGAAGAGCAGTGGCTCAGATCATGGGGTTCGCAGATGAATCTGGCAGAGGGGTTAGAGACGGGCGCTGCCCTTTCTCTGCTCTTACCTGCCAGGTTCAGTGCCGTTTCCCAGGTGGAAGCACACTCTGCGGTTTCTTCCCCAGAGTTGAGGCACCGGTATTTCACATGTCCAGCTCTGAGGAAGTGGATATTGTGATCTGAGGACTCGCCACCTCACACATGTGTTCCAAAATCACACGTTTATTATTCCAACATCAAAAACAAATCAGTTCTGTTTGAAAGCCATGATTATTTTGTTTATTTGAAATATTCAGACCGTGATATACTTGTCTGATTATTTTCTCGATTTAACTGAGAAGTTAAATCAAATATATTTCTGAATTTGTCAATTTACAAATATTGAAGATATATTTATATATAAAGAAAGTGAACAGCAGTTTGAGTCGCGTTCCTCCCTGTGCTACACTACAAAGCGAGTAGGGATGCACACGATTTATGTGTTGTTTGCTGGGAATGGGAGCATGCACGTCAGTTCAAAGCTGACAGTGTTCATTCATAAAAATGTCCCGAAGTGTAAAGAGAAGTATGCACTAGCCAAAGTTTTTAGCTCCACTAAAAAACTTGGCTTTATTCTCGAGGGAATAAAAGTCTAACATAAGGCTAGGATCTCGCGTTTGCCAAGGCAGCGCATGGATTAAGACTCCAATAAAGAATATATGGCTCGGATCTCGCGTTTGCCGAGGCTGCGCATAGATTACGTGCCCGTAATATGTACATACATATATATATATATATATATATATATATATATATATATAAGACCTTACAGCTCACAGTGCATGTCAGAGCAAATGAGGGGAACTGCCTGAAGAGCTCAGAGACAGAATTGTGGCAAGGCACAGATCTGGCCAATGTTACAAAATAATTTCTGCTGCACTTAAAGTTCCTAAGAGCACAGTGGCCTCCATAATCCTTAAATGGAAGACGTTTGGGATGACCAGAACCCTTCCTAGAGCTGGCCGTCCGCCCAAACTGAGCTATCGGGGGAGAAGAGCCTTGGTGAGAGAGGTAAAGAAGAACCCAAAGATCACTGTGGCTAAGCTCCAGAGATGCAGTCGGGAGATGGGAGAAAGTTGTAGAAAGTCAACCATCACTGCAGCCTTCCACCAGTCGGGGCTTTATGGCAGAGTGGCCCGACGGAAGCCTCTCCTCAGTGCAAGACACATGAAAGCCCGCATGGAGTTTGCCAAAATGGTGAGAAATAAGATTCTCTGGTCTGATGAGACCAAGATAGAACTTTTTGGCCTTAATTATAAGTGATATGTGTGGAGAAAACGTCTCGGGTTACGAGTGTAACCCCTGTTCCCTGAGTAAGGGAACGAGACGCTACGTCAATGACGTGATGGGAACCCTCTGCATTTTGTGTTCGTGAAGCACCTCTGTATCCAACCAATGAGAAGATGTGACGTCAGAGGCGGGTGACGTCACGGACCAGGAAACTATAAAGCATACCCAGAAACAGAGAACGCCAGCTTCTGGAATATGTCTGAAGCAAAGCGCTCCAGGTAAGAAGGAGGTACGGCAACGCGACGTAGCGTCTCGTTTCCTTACCCAGCTGCACCACATATGTCGTCCAGAGACACTCCTGACAAAAGAGCTTTAGAAGCGGCCATACCTCTTGTAGAATGAGCTCTAACGGCTAACGGACATGGCTGTCCCACTGCTTTATATGCGAGTGAGATGGCCTCGACCACCCACTTGCTCATCCTCTGCTTGGATGCTGGGCCCCCACTTCTAGGGGACCCGTAACATACAAATAATTGATCTGTTTTTCTCCACAGGGCAGCTCTGTGGGTGTAGGCATCCAGCGCCCTCACAGGGCAAAGCAGATTACGTTTTTCCTGATCCTGATTTTCAAATGGAGGAGGACAGAAAGCCTCCAGTACAATGGGACCTGGGACTCTAGTGGGGACCTTTGGCACGTAGCCCGGTCTAGTATGTAAGAAAGCCTTGATCATACCAGGCGCAAATTCTAAGCATGATGGAGCAACTGACAGTGCTTGCAAATCACCAATCCTTTTCAAGGAAGAAATTGCCAACAGAAAGACTGTTTTTAGTGTTAGAAATTTATCTGACACCTCTTCTATTGGCTCGAAGGGAGCCTCAGCTAACCCTTGGAGCACAATAGATAAGTCCCAGGTCGGAGATTTTGTGCGCACCGCAGGCCTCAACCTCAGTGCACCACGGAGGAAGCGTATGACTAGGGGGTCTCGACCCACCGAGGAGCCCCCTACAGGATTATGATAAGCCGAGATGGCTGCGATATATACCTTCAATGTTGAAGGGGTTAAGCCTTCTGAAAATTTTTCCTGAAGGAATTGTAGCACACAGCTAATAGGAGAGTGGACGGGGTCCATATTACGCTGGCCACACCATGTGGCGAACAGTTTCCATTTGTACATATACAGCTTCCTCGTGGAGGGAGCTCTGGATTGAAGGATGGTCTCCACAACCTCGGTTGGGAGACCAGATTCTATGAGCCTTGCCCCCTCAGAGGCCAGACCCATAGCTTCCACATTTCTGGGCGGGGATGGAGGATCGTGCCGCCTGCTTGAGACAGGAGGTCCTGTCTGAGAGGAAGCTCCATTGGAGAGCCGTGAAGGAGAGATATTAGGTCCGCAAACCATATTCTTGTCGGCCAGTAAGGAGCCACCAGTATTATGTCGGCCCTTTCCTGGCGAACCTTGTCCAGAACTCCCGGGAGCAATGAGACTGGGGGGAATGCGTACAGACATAGCCTCGGCCACGTCTGTAGCATAGCATCCAGCCCTAGGGGTGCTGGGTGCTCCAGAGAGTACCACAGAGGGCACTGAGTTGACTCCTCTGTGGCAAATAGATCGACTTGAGCTCGTCCGTAGACTTTCCATATCAACTCCGCCACCTCGGTGTGGAGTTTCCATTCCCCCGGCCTCACGCCCTGCCTCGACAGGGCGTCTGCTCCCACATTCAACCGCCCGGGAATATATGCCGCTTTCAGTGAAAGGAGTTTCCCCTGGGCCCACAGGAGGATGCGGCTGACCAAATTGCATAGCAGGCGAGACCGCAAGCCCCCCTGGTGGTTGATATATGAGACCACCGTAGTGTTGTCCGTGCGGACCAACACATGGTGTCCCCTCAGGTCTGGGAGGAAGTGTTTTAGAGCTAGAAACACCGCCATCATTTCCAGCCGATTTATGTGCCAGGAGAGCTGATGGTCCTCCCAGAGACCCTGAGCTGAGCGACCACTCATGATCGCCCCCCAGCCCGTGAGGGAAGCATCTGTCGTTAGCATTACGCGACGACGAGGAGTTCCCAACACGGGTCCTTGGGACAGGAACCAAGGCTTTTTCCACATGACCAGAGCACGAAGGCATCGCCGCGTGACTTTGATCATGCGAAAAGGATTTCCCCTCGGGGAAAACCCCTTGGTCCTGAGCCACCACTGTAAGGGTCTCATGTGCAGAAGGCCAATAGTAATAACGTTGGACGCAGCTGCCATCAGACCCAGCAGTCTCTGAAACTGTTTTACAGTGAGTGACTGGCCTAACTTCACCCCATTCATGGCCCCGAGAATGGCATTCACACGAGCAGGAGTCAATTGCGCCTGCATCGTGGTGGAATCCCAGATTACACCTAGATAATTCGCAACCTGACTCGGGACCAGCACACTCTTTTTGGCATTGAGTCTCAACCCAAGCTTCTTCATGTGTGACAGAACAACATCTCGATGTTGAACTGCTAGTCGTTCTGTTTGAGCTAGTATCAACCAATCGTCGATATAGTTCAGTACGCGGATGCCCTGGAGTCTCAGCGGAGCCAGCGCTGCATCCACGCACTTCGTGAACGTGCGGGTGATAGAGATAGGCCGAAAGGAAGGACCCTGTATTGGTAAGCTTCGCCCCTGAAAGCGAACCTGAGGAACTTCCTGTGAGAAGGATGGATGGATACATGGAAATAGGCGTCTTTCAAATCTATTGCCACAAACCAGTCCTCGGACCTGATCTGTGGGATAATCTGTTTGAGTGTGAGCATTTTGAACTTCAACTTTTTTACAGATCGATTTAACACACGTAAATCTATGATCGGACGCAACCCTCCATCCTTCTTTGGAACAATGAAGTAGCGGCTGTAAAAGCCTGACATTTTGCTGGGAGGAGGAACCCTCTCTATAGCTCCTTTTTGCAAAAGCGTCGTAACTTCTTGTTCCATCACCAGAGACTGCTCTGGGGCTACCACTGTGTGGAGAACCCCATTGAACTTGGGTGGTCGAGAACCGAACTGAATTCTGTAACCCTGCTGTATCATGAGCAGCACCCATTTCGAAATGTTCGGGAGACGTTTCCATTCTTCCATATATTCTACTAAGGGAACCAGTCTCTCGAGACTGGTCTCTGGTGTTTTTTGAGCACTTGGCTTGTTCATCTGATGCGGCGCACCGGCAGACAAACGAATCGAGCGCTGACCGATCCCCCTCGGAGGATCGGTGGAGACCGCTGCGCCCTGACGCACACTGGGTGGCAGGGTTGGCAGGACGGCCCCCTGAGGGCACCGGGGTAGAACGGGCGCCCGAGATGATAATTGAATTACCCCGGAGGGACTGCCCTCAAAGGTCCCAAATGACTGGCGTCAGGACCTTTTCTTGGAAGCCTTCCGGGAGATAATGACGGTCCTCAGATCCGCCCTACCCCCGGAAGGCTTCGCCTGTGCTGACCGCCCCGGTCCCCAAGCTTTCTGCGGGGGAGCCCGGGTGGCCACACTGGCTTTCTGCTGCGCCCTGTGCGCCGAGGAGCTGGCTATCGGCCGAGACTGCTCCCGCCCAGCAGTCTCGGGGGGATGAGAGCGACGGGGGAGAAGCTTTTGGAACGCCGCGTCCATCAGGACGTTTTTATCCTTTTCTTTTATATCGGATAAATTAAGCCATAGATGCCTATCCGTGGCCACCAGGGCTGCCATAGAGCGGCCGATTGATTTGGCCGTCTCCTTGGTGGCCCGGAGAGCTAGATCTGTCGCCTTTCTGAGTTCGTGAATGGCTTCAAATGATGCTTCCCCGCTCTCATCTATTTCCCCCAGCAGGTCGGCTTGGTATGCCTGCAAGATAGACATTGTATGCAGGCATGCCGCCGCTTGACCTGCCGCCGAATAAGCCTTGCCCACTAAGCTGGAGGTTGTTTTTAATGGCTTAGTGGGCAACGTCGGGGTCTTAAGGGACGACGCAGACTCGGGAGAGAGATAGCTCGCGAGCGTCTCTTCCACCCGAGGCATCGCCCCATAGCCGTGGTGTTTCAGCCCCATGATGTTACTGTATAATGACGTTTGGGGGCTGTAAACACGATATTGAACTGGTCTCTTCCACGACCTCGACACCTCGGTGTGGAGGTCGGGAAAGAACGGCAGACCCCGGCGCTGGGGTAGTGACCACGCTGGAAGAAATCTTTCATCAAGTTTGCTTTTAGGTTGATTTTCACCTTTTTCTACGGGCCAGTCTATGCTTAACTTTTCAACTGCCCTGGTCACTACCTCCAAAAGCTCCTCGTGCGCTGGAGATGAGGATGGCGGTCCCTCATCTCCTTCTTCGGCACCCTCCACATCAACCTCCTCGGAGGAAGACATGTTGAGTGTCGGTGTCTCTCTCCGGGGGGAAGAAACCGCAGCACGTGCTTCCGCCACCAGAGGAGAGACACTGGGTTCAGCAGGTAAGGGGAGCGATAGGGCAGGACCCGTCTCTCCCCTCTCTGCTAAATCCATTTGTGAACCCCACGAGCGCAGCCTTCGCTGTGCCTCAGCAGCAGCGGGACCGGACCCGCGGGGAACACTCGCCGCGGCGCCCTTCTCAAAGAGCGCCCGGCGTGAACGCAGCACTCTGACAGTGAGCCGCTCGCAGTGCACACAGACAGCTCCCTCGAGAGCTGCCTGTGCGTGCTCAACTCCCAGGCATTTTACACACATATCGTGTGTATCCCCGTCCGTAATGAAGCGCGGACAGGGAGTTTTATTTTTTTTATTTAATAGTTTATTTGATAGGGACAGATACCACCAACATAGATCATTATAACAAAACAATCTGATGTCTGTATCACAGTGTGTATAGCCAAAGGCTAATTTGCAACACTTGTCCCTAGAAGGGCCTTTAACAATCAGAAACAATAAATACAACATAATATCTAAAAACCAGTTCATACATTAATAAAACTCAAATAAAAATACTCTATAACTTCCAAACATACACAATATATTCACAATATTAAAGGTGAGTACAAATCTGATTTATCTTTAACCAAGTCTTAAGCCTGGAAGAAAACATTTTAAAATCAGGAATAGTTTTAATGTCAGGTGGCAATAAATTCCAGAGCTTAACGCTTCTAACAGAAAAAGCTGTCTGACCAAAACTAGTCCTGCAGTATGGAATTTTACAATCATGGTTTGTATTACTTCTCGTAACTCTACTGCTGTTCTGTCTCTCCACAAATTTACTTAACGGCTCAGGCGATAAATAATTGATACATTTATACAATAATTTACAAAAACTAAAATTAATAAATCCATCAAAACTCATTAAATTATATTTCTTAAGAATAGTACAATGATGATATCGAATTGGTTTTTTGTCCATAATTTTTATTGCACGATTGTACAATGAACCAATAGTTTTAATTACAGTAGGAGCAGCCTGTGCCCATGCTGTCACGCAATATGAAATATGAGAAAATACCATAGCATGCATGTACAACAGGGCTGCCTGGTTTGGAATGTAATTTCTAATTAATTTAAAACAATTAAGGTTATTTTGTATTGTTTTTGAAATTTTCTTTATGTGTTTATCAAATTTAAGTTGAGAATCTAAAACCAATCCAAGATATTTAAATTCTGTAACACAGTGAATTTTTCCATTTTGTAAATTAATATTAAAATTTCCTTTTAAATCATGTTTCCTAATAGAAAAACACATAGAAAATGTTTTTGACAAATTTAAGAATAGCTGATTTTGACTAAGCCACTGTTGAATATGAGACATACTTACAGACAATGCCTCTGCAGCCTGTTCAGGCAACTTAGCAGAGATGTAAAGAACTGCATCATCCACATAAAGCTGACAACTAGCCCCTGAGCAGTGCAGAGGTAAATCATTTATAAAGAGACAGCAAAGGTCCTAGTATAGAGCCTTGTGGAATACCCATTTTAATATTTGAAAAGGCAGATATATCATGATTTATTTTAACACCCTGTGCTCTAGACTGAAGATAAGAAGTAAACCACGTAACTGCCTCAGCAGAAAAATTAAAACTTAACATTTTAGATAAAAGTAAGCTATGATTGACCGTATCAAAGGCCTTTTTGAGGTCAATAAAGACAGCACCCACCACCATGCCCTTATCCAGGGACTTTTTAACATTTTCAATTAAACAACAGTTTGCCATTTCAGTTGAATACCCTGGTCTGAATCCAAACTGCTGTGGGTGGAGGAGCTGTCTGGATTCTAGATAGTCAATCAATTGTGCTGCTACAACTTTTTCGATAACTTTAGATAAAATTGGTAAAATTGATATAGATAGGAACACACTTCGTAAACTTTTGCTGCTTTTCCGCCATTTATATATATATTTTTGTCTTATTTTGTGACTGTGAAACTCTTGTCCTCAGACGAAGAGATGAGTGTATGCAATGTGCAGGGACAAACAACAGTAAATAAGACAGACAAGATACAGATAGCGCTTGCTGAAGACAACAGAAGCTGGCGTTCTCTGTTTCTGGGTATGCTTTATAGTTTCCTCGTCCGTGACGTCACCCGCCTCTGACGTCACATCTTCTCATTGGTTGGATACAGAGGTGCTTCACGAACACAAAATGCAGAGGGTTCCCATCACGTCATTGACGTAGCGTCGATAGTTCCCACGAAAGGGAACCAGGCACTGCTCATCACCTGTCTGGTGCATGGTGGTGGCAGCATCATGCTGTGGGGGTGTTTTTCAGCTGCAGGGACAGGACCACTGGTTGCAATCGAGGGAAAGATGAATGCGGCCAAGTACAGGGATATCCTGGACGAAAACCTTCTCCAGAGTGCTCAGGACCTCAGACTGGGCCGAAGGTTTACCTTCCAACAAGACAATGACCCTAAGCACACAGCTAAAATTACAAAGGAGTGGCTTCACAAGAACTCCATGACTGTTCTTGAATGGCCCAGCCAGAGCCCTGACTTAAATCCAATTGAGCATCTCTGGAGAGACCTAAAAATGGCTGTCAACCAACTTTTACCATTCAACCTGACAGAACTGGAGAGGATCTGCAAGGAGGAATGGCAGAGGATCCCCAAATCCAGGTGTGAAAAACTTGTTGCATCTTTCCCAAAAAGGGTCTGAATACTTAGGACCACGTGATATTTCAGTTTCTGTTTTTTAATAAATCTGCAAAAATGTCAACAACTCTGTGTTTTTCTGTCAATATGGGGTGCTGTGTGTACATTAATGAGGGAAAAAAAATGAACAAATGATTTTAACAAATGAGTGAAAAATTTAAGGGGGTCTGAATACTTTCCGTACCCACTGTATGTATGTGTATGTGTATGTGTGTGTGTATATATATATATATATATATATATATATATATATATATATTGTTTCTGTTTGTTTCTGGCTTCATTTAATTTGAGGATTAAATGAAATATTGAATACATTAAATTCCGAGAAATTTAAAAGAAAAGAGGCCGGTCTGCCAACCCTGCCACCTCGTGTGCTTCAGGGCGCAGCGGTTACTAGTGATCCTCTAAGAAGAGGAGGGTCATAGAGTGGACAGTTCAGTTGTTCCCTGCTGGTTTGCCGTTTCAGGGCACTAGTCTGACCATTCATCCAAAAAAAAAAAAGAAGTGTCGCCACCCATGCTCCCCCACAGAAAGCTTGGGGACCGGGACAGGCGACACAGCTGAAGTCGTTGTGGGGTAAGACAGATCTGCGGACTGTTATTATCACCAAGAAGGCTTCGAAGAGGTCCTGACCCCAGTGGCATGGGACATTCGAGGGTAGCCCCCTTCCGAAGAGGGTTCTTTACCACACTATATGGTATCCGCCTCTCCTCGGTGCCCTCAGGGGGCCGTTCTGCCAACCCTGCCACCTCGTGTGCTTCAGGGCGCAACGGTCTCCACTGACCCTCTGAGGAGGGCCGGTCGGCATTTGATTCGATTGTTCCCTGCCGGTTCGCCGCTTCAGGGCGCCGAGTCAAATGCTCAAAAAAAAAAAAACATCAGAGACCAGTCTCGAGAGACTGGTTCCCTTAGTAGAATTTCTGGTAAAATGGAAACTTCCAAGTATTTCTCAATGGGTACTGCACACAATAGAAAAGCGTTACAGAATTTACAGGCGTTACAGGTCTCGCCCTCCCCAATTTAACAGGGTCTTCCCTATAGTGGTGGACCCCTTGCAGTCTCTGGTATTGGAACACATAGGGCCCTATTTTAACGATCTAAACGCAAAGTGTAAAGCGCACGGAGCAGGTGCACTCAGGGCATGTCCAAATCCACTTTTGCTATTTTAACGACGGAAAAACGGTCCGTGCGCCGGGGCGCATTTTTGAAATGGGTTGTCCCTATTCTCTTAATGAGTAATGGGCGGAACGTTCAATAAACCAATCAGAGTGTCATCTCCCATTCCCTTTAAGAGCGAGATGCGCTCGCGCCATGGAGGATTGCTTGTACACGCGATGAGTCAGTTAATATATATGTGTGTGTATTGGCACGATTGTTCAATTAATTAGCCAATTTCGTTCATCATTATAAGTAGTAATAGGCTGAATTGAAAATAGATAGCCTAATTCTAATACACGCAATGACTATTCATCATTACATTTTTATATTTATGTAGCCTACACAATAATATTCTTTTACACTGTAATCCTTTTGTTTTTAATATTTGGCATGTTTGTGTGATGCGCATCCCTGTGTGTAATAAGCAAAGTCAACGCGCACTGTGGACGCGCCCAGAGGCGCAGTTTCTACCAACGCGCTCTAACAAAAAAATATTGCGCCATTGACTTTAGACTTTAGACCAGGTTTGAGTTGGTCTATGGCGCAGTCTATTTTCAGCTCCTTAAAATAGCAATGTGACGGCAATGCGCCTGAACACACCTCTTTTTTAGACCAGCACGCCCATGGGCGCACTAACTGGCGCAAATGCATTTACTAATTTAAGGACGTGGCGCTGAACGGGAAAACGCGAACGGCGCCGGACGCAAACTAGCAAACACACTTGCGTCGCATTGCGCCGGGTGTATTATAGGGCCCATAGTTCTGACACTCTTGCAAAAAAAGAGCTATAGAAGGGTTTCTCCTCCCTGTCAGGGTTTTACAGTCTGTACTTTGTTCCAAAGAGGGTTGGAGGGTACTTTCATGTATCCATCCATCTTCAGCACAGGAGTTTCCTCAGATTTGCTTTCGGGGGTGAAGCTTATCAATACAGGGTTCTTCCTTTCTGCCTAGTTCTTTCACCCCGCACCTTCACAAAATGCGTGGATGCAGCTCTGGCTCCTCTGAGACTCCAGGGCATTTGCGTGTTGAATTATATCAAAGATTGGTTGAATTTAGCTCAATTTGAGCACATGGCAGTCCAACATCGAGATGTTGTTCTGTCTCACATGAGAAGGTTAGGGCTGAGACTTAATGCCAAGAAGAGTGTGCTTCTTCCAGCTTAAACAGATGTGATTTTAGTCTAGACTTAAACTGACAGAGTGTGTCTGCTTCCCGAAACAGTGATAGGAAGACTGTTCCAAAGTTTATGTACTAAATAGGAAAAGGATCTACCGCCTGCAGTTGATTTTGATATTCTAGGTATTATAAACTGTTCAGAATTCTGAGATTGCAATACACGTATAGGACTAAAATGCATTAAGAGCTCACTCAGGTACTGGGGAGCTAAACCATTTAGTGCTTTATAGGTAAAGATTTTAAAATTGATACAATGTTTAATAGGGAGCCAATACAGATGCTAGAAACATGGCTTTCAAGTGAAAGATTGGTATCAAAGGGCACACCCATGTTCCTAACTGACGACAAAGACTTAACAGAGCAGCCATCAAGTGTTAGACAGTATTCTAGGTTATTACGTGAAGAAGTTTTTGGTCCAAAAATTATAATCTCTGTATTTTTCTGAATTTAGTAGTAAGAAATTACTGGTCATCCACTGATCATCTCACTGATTTTTTATGTCAGCTATGCATTCCTTTAATTTTGTGAATTGTTAAGTTTCATCAGTACACAAAGAAATATAGAGCAGTGAAAACTAACGCCATGCTTCCAAATGATATCTCCCAAGGGTAGCATTTACAGAGTGAAAAGCAAATGTACTGGTACTGAGTACTGAGCCTTGCGGCACTCTGTATTGAACTTGTGATCGATATGACATCTCTTTGTTTACTACTACAAACTGATAACGGTCAGATAAGTAAGATTTGAACCATGCCAATGCAATTCCGCTAATGCCAACATAATTTTCAAGTCTGTTCAAAAGAATATTGTGGTCGATAGTGGCAAAAGCAGCCCTGAGATCTAGGAACACTAATAGAGAGATACAACCACGATCTGATGATAAGAGCAAATCATTTGTAACTCTAATGAGTGCAGTCTCAGTGCTATGGTACGGTCTAAATCCTCACTGTAATCCCTCACATATACCATTTCTTTCTAAAAAAAGGAACATAGTTGTGATGAAACTGCCTTTTCTAGTATTTTTGACAGAAAAGGTAGATTCAAGATCAGCCTGTAATTAACTAATTCTCTAGGATCAAGTTATGTTTTTTAATAAGAGGTTTAATAATAGCAGGCTTAAAAGTTTTCAGTATGTATCCTAGTGATAAAGATTAATTAATGATATTAAGAAGAGGATCTATGACCTCTGGAAGCATCTCTTTCAATAGCTTAGTCTAAGAAACATGTTGTTGATTTTGATGATTTAAAGATCAGTGTTCGCGGGCCTTTCCTGTAGTTGTCACTAGTGTAGATACGATTCGCCCTTTCTATCTCAACTGATTTGTTTTTAAGTGAAGGAATCCACTGAGGTAGCTGTATTTGCACGAAGCCCACTGGGTTGGTGCCCTCTTCCCCTTCTCTAAGGCCAACAAGACGAATGTTGTATTGCTGACTCTTGTCTTCCAGTCTCGCCATCTTGTCTTGTAGCATGTTTACGGCTAGCTTAACTTCGGCCGAATCCTGCTTTATTTTTCGAACTGCTGACTGGATGTTATCAAAGCTGTTACTGATTAACTTCATCTCTCTCTCCAAGAAACCGATTCTTTCAGCAACAGGTTGAAATTCTTCCTTGAACATTTCACGAACGATACCAAACTGTAGCTTTAGCTCGTCAGCCACCATGCTGTGCAGCGCTTCGTTGTCTGGTTCTTTCAGCCGTTTTTTCTCCGGAGAGGACGGTAAAAGCTGACGTTTAGCCATCACACACTGATAAGCAAACTCAGGGAGCACGTATTATTGATTAATACCGAAGCTATAACTTTAACGGATTGTTTATCAGTGCCGAGCAGGGGAGCTCAAAACTCAAGCAGCCCTCTCTGTCAGTAGGTCACGTATCACTGAAGATTTGATGCTTTTGACAATATCTCTGGCTATCGTCGATACATTATCATTGTCTGTTGACGCAACCCAGGTTACCGCTAGTGTGATTGATATGACGTCACACACGCAGAGCGCATGCGCAAAAGTTTTGATCGGAATGTATATAAAACACATATAAACGGATATTTGAATCAGATTACAATGAATCAGATTACAATGGTTAGAGAACATGTAAACAGATCTGCAATCGGATTCAGTTCATTCGGATTGACGAAAATTGGTGCATGTAAATGTAGCCAGTGGTTGTCACATTCTAATGGAACCTTATCAACAGGTTTCTGTTGTATCTGGGTTTCTTTGGCTTCTGATACAAGACATCACACAGGTTTCAGCACCATGGATAGAGGATTAAACAAATTGATCTCTGTCATCTTGGCATGTCTACAAAGTGAATACCAAAGAAGATTTTCAAGATGATCATGTGATCAGAAGGAGTTTTTTTGGCTGTTTTTGTCAATCTTCATGCCTGTATGTTTGGTGGTAAGAGAACATTATGCATTTCATAACCTTTTGCAAATAATTTGTTGTCTGAACACTGTTGTCTGTTATTTGTTCCTGTAAAAGTGGATTACTGTTTTTTTTTTTTGTTTGTTTTTTTTTATTGCAATTTAAAATATATTTTAAAACTACTTATTTTAAAGGAAAACATTTTATATTTGTTTGCAGTACTATATTTTGATTATAGTAATGTCATGATCACTAGTGGGAGTGCCCTAATCAGCCACTAGAGGGCACTCCAACCCAGACTCTTGTTTTCACCCCTTGGACTTTATTTCCCATAACCCACTTCCCGGACCCATTATCACTTCATTGCACCCAGCTGTCTTGTATTATGTAATCAGTGTTTGTCTATTTAGTCTGTGTTTGTTCTGTTCTTGTTATGGTGGTTTAATTTATGGTCACAGCGTTCTGTTTGTTTTTCCCTGTTTTTGTTATGGACTGTTTGATGGATTATGACCTTTGCTTGGACGACTATGTTTTTGGATTTGCCTATTAAAAAGCTGTACTTGGATCTACTTCCCTGTTTCCGTGCCTTCCTGTGACAAGTAACATGTTTTAAGTTCAGATAAATGATTACTCTCTTCATTACAATTTATTGTATTTATTTCATTTTATTGACAAACTTTCATTATTTGTATAAAACCGTAACATGTAACATGATCTAAAAACAAAACAGTAACATAACAGACAGGTCACTGGAGCCCAGACTGACACAAGACCAAAATTCATAAAACAAATAAACAAACAAAAAAACATCAACAAGGACCAACTGCGATACAGATTAATGATTAAAATCTACTTTTGCCTCCTTTGAAGGGTAAATGCTCAGACTGGTGTTCTAGTTGGAAGCGATAGTCTTGTCGATCCAGGAGCGCAGTTGGGAGATGCGGGCGTATACTACAGGGTAAAGAGTGTTACAAGTGCTGGTGCCCCAGGACACAGACCCCACCAGAGTCCAGACTCCGTTACTCTCACACACCAGAGGACCACCAGAATCACCCTGTGGGAAACACACAGACAAAAACACATTTGTGATTGAAACAGCAGCAAAGTTGATATGGGAATGTGTTTGTCTTGATCTGTCTTCATATACCTGGCAAGATGAGGATCCAGAGGCTCCAGCACAGATCATGGCATCAGTGATTCTGCTCTGACCCCAGATCAGCCTGCACACAGCAGGACTCATGATGGGCAGACCTGTTTGCTGTAGGATTAGAGGACTCACTGAAAAAAGAGAAGAAAACATCAGAAAAGACAGATAAGTAATTTTTTGCAATTCTGCAACTTCAACGGGCGACTTACATGTGGTGGCAGTTTTGCCCCATCCAGTGGTGAAGCAGCGGGTTCCAGGCAGGATGTTGATGGTTGATGGAGCCAGACATACAGGAGAGATACGGGGAGTGAAGACAACTGGAGATGCAAGCTTCAGCAACGCAATGTCATTGTTGAATGTCGTGCTGCTGTAGAGCGGATGGGTGATGACCTGCACATTCAGAAAGGACCAAAAAAGATGGATGGTTACTGGTGGAAGCTGACTTTATAGAAGGTAATCTATTATAAGCATGTTTTATTTCTTCTCATTGTCTTAACACTTTTATGCATTTTTTCCTTCTTCCCTTTAGCATGAATGGTCATTTGGGAATATGGTAGTTGTTTTCTTTCCTATGCTCAATTTTAAATGCTTAAAACTGTTTGGGCAAGTTTTAGGAGAAAACTAGCATGTAGATGACTTCAAAGCTGACAGACATGGACCAAAAGCTGAATTAGAGATAATTTTAGTATTACTTATTTCCCCACTTAATTCAATTTAACAGCTAAAAAAAACTTCTTGTTTGGATAAATGTTCAAACAACAAGTTATTTAAAATGATAATAATAGATTCATAATGAACATTTGTAATGCATCTTATTTCTATTGTTTTTATTGTTCTACTCCAGTGAACAGTTGTGGGAAAAGCAGAAATGAAGCAAAAATTAAAAAGCGTTCAGTTATTGAACACTTAAATAAATAGCATGAGTTGATCTCTCATTTTGATATTCATCTCTGAAATCATTCAACATTTTTACCTTGGAAACGAGTTTGACCTGGATGGGTTCAACATTGGAGCCACGATCATGTTCTCCAAGAATGACACGATGATAGCCGACCCTAAAAAGAGAGAGATAAAGACAAAACTAACTGTAAATAGTAAAGAGCAACAGCTTATATTAAGAACTATTGTATGTGACGTTTGTCAGATCGAATACTCTTACACGACACCACAGTGAGCAGCAGTGAGAACCCAATTCTGGTTGATCAGGGATCCACCGCAGAAGTGGAATCCATTTGGTAGCTGTTTGAGGTAAAAGCATTGAAAACATGACATATACTCTTTGAACAAATCAGTCAAATGCATTATAAAAGCTGACCAATACACAGTTACCTGGAGAGAGACCTGCCAGGGCCAAGAACCAGAGATGGCATTCTGTCCGTTCACAATCCTGCTGCCAATCGTCTGTGGCTTAATCGCCGGAACTCCACAACCTGTTGATAAAGAACAGAAGTTCATGACACAAGAATTAAGCTCTTTATTAGGTTTTCCATTTTGTAAATATATATATTCACCCATCACTTTCCCCAGAGAAGAGGCCACCAGGGCAAGGCAGGTGATGGTGAAGATCATGATGTAGATGAGCTTGTGATGTCTCACAGTTGTAGGTGCTCTCTCTTGCTTTTATATCATTTACAGCAGCTGCTAAATCTGGGCAGTGATCGAGGTCCATCCCAGCAGCTCAAATGACCTGAGAGCTGAGGAATGTTGAGATCTGTTATCGCTGGAGACAATCTGCATCTGCACCTTCTGAAGGTGATTATGATGACTGTTTCTTTGAAAAGCATCATACTTCCTCTGTCATTGTTGGGAAATTTTTCTGATGGGAAAGAGTTTTTGTGGTTGTTTGTAAAGTGTTTCCGTAAGTGAAGTGAATAATAAAAATAGTATTTCTGAAATACTTACGGTAAATTAGTGGCTTTACCATGAAGTTTTTGACCTGCTGCAAATTCCATAATCAACCTGGCAAGTTGTTTAAGCCAGTGATGCAGAAGAGAAAGAGAGTGAAATTATGTGATTACATTACACTGTGATTAGATCAGCTATTAGAGCTGAGAGGAAGTAAAACAAAAAATTCTTATTGTTAATCAACTGGTTGAATAAGTTGTTTCAAGTCATCACAGTTACCGGAGAGAGTGTGTTTTTCTGCCACTTCACTTACATAAAAATAAATACATTTAATACAGTAATGGCAAGTTTTATTTATTCTAATATATATATATTAATTTCATTTCATTGTTTATTGTTTTTTTTTTTGTTTGTTTGTTTGTTTGTTTGTTTTGATTTATGAACAGAATAATTGTTGGCAAATTGCATTAATTGCTCATTTTGTACTGATCACTTATATATACCACATCTATTGGCAAGTTGCATTTATAGGTCATTTTGTACTGATCACTTATTTATACCATTGGCTATCTGTCCACTGGTAATGCTTATATTATACTTATTTTGGTTATACTTTGGAAGAATAAAGCAGGTTTGCTTTATAAAAGCTAAATTAAAATCCAAATAAAGCCTAAACATATAGAATGAGATAGTTTACATAACCACTGAGAAACATGTGAAAAGCCTCCTTCATTGTGTCATTCAATCACTCTTCAGAGAAAGCAAAAGTAAATATGTCTACTTAGAAAATTGAAAACTGTTTTTAAAACATTTATACAATTACCATAACTCTGAAAAAAAAAAAAAAAAAAAAAAAAAAAAAAACAGCAAGATAATCTGGTTCATCTTGTTCCAAACACATTCTGATTCTTGTTTTGATTTGTTGCTAAGATTTGTAAACTTGACCATTATGTAAAAGTTTATAATAAATGTTAATAATCTGTATAATTACTGTACAGTCTAGTTGTGTGTCTTGCGCTCCTTATGGCTGATTTTGTATTCCTTATGCCTCTTTTGATTTTATTAAAATTGGTCACACTTTATATTAGGTGTCTTTAACTACTATGTACTTGCATCAAAAATAAGTACAATGTACTTATTGTGTTCATGTTATATTGCAAAACACATTTTCTTCTACTGAGGTTGGATACGGGTAAGGTTAGGGACCAATTTGGTGGTATTGGTAGGTTTAAGGGGGAGTTAAGAAGTAGGGGAATGGTCAATAATGTATTTATTGATTTACATATGTCACACACGCTGTGTTAAAGATCAGATACGAACACGATGATGAAGAGTCTTTAATAAATCCAAAGGTAAATCCAAACAAGAGCTTCAAACACACTCGTAACATGGAAATGGGAAATGGTGCAAGCAGGAAAACAAAGTCCAAACTGAGTGAAACTGTGACAGTGCACCCCCTCCCGGAAAGGCGCGACCTCGTGCCAGCAGATGAATGGAGGAGGCTCAGGTAGAGGACAAGAGTCCGAGAAAGGGATTGAATGAAAAGTCCAGGGTGGTGCAGGTGGCATGATCCAGCCTTGAACAGGGGCATGGTACCCCTGTGCACAACCAGGGCTGTGCTCCACGGCAGCATCGCAGGAGGGAGGAGCCAGGGAGGAAGACAGCTGAATGACATGTAGGCGATGTCGACGTAGGAGGTGAAGCCCCCCGCGTAGCCAGAGAGCTGATGACGCAACAGGACACTGGTGACCTCGACAACCGCGACGGAGCCACAGCGACGAACCCTCGAGGTGAAAGCAGGGATCTCGAGGGCTGATGTTGAGCTGGAGTGACCGAGGACGGAGGTGGAGCCTGAGGGAGGGCGGAGCTAGCCGCAGCTGAAGGGGTGGAGGGCCGGAGGGCAGTGAACGGCCCGTTACTCCATGGCGAATGTGGTGCGATGTCCGACCGAGGCGGAGCCGACGTACCGAGGGAATCCAGCGAGGCAGAATGCCTGATGGTCACTGCTGACGTTGAGGGTGGAAGGAGCGCAGGTGTAGGAGTCAGGGCGTTGGGTCGAAGTGGAGTGGAGCGCACAGAGGCCACAGACTCCCGAAGCCCAGGAAAAGGTGACTTCCAGCAGTCCAGCGGTGTAACTGTGCCTCTGAGGTGGAACAGAGGGGCTGATGGGAGACAGCGATGACTGGGTGGTAGAAATGGTTGGGAACTGAAGAGGATCTTGAAGGGTAATACAAAAACCAACAAGAAATAAAACAGTCTCAATAGTATTTGGGAGGGGTGGTGGGAGAGTGAGGTTGGGTGGGAACAGAGAATTAGGGACATGACTGACAGATTCTGATGATGATGGGTCAAAAAGTTTAATGTCTCCAAAATGATAGTTCACCAGTGTTGAAACCAGAAACTTGAGCATAACGAGCATAAGCAGTCATCCAGGAAGGTTGTTTGATGGGCCAGGTTCAGATAATCCTCTAAAAATATCTTGAGGGAGCAATCTCCCTCTTCAAGGCACATGAGGCAAACAGCAGGGAGGTCCATGGTGAAGGGGGAAAAAAAAAAAAAAAAAAAAAAAAAAGTCCCAAAAAAACTAGTGATGGGACGGTTGATACCAGGGCTCCGATGCTCCAACGCAGTTTTCAAAGCACTATAGTATCACACACTGTACTGATGCTTGTATCGAAATGACAATACCACATGATTGATGACACTTGAAGCTTCGAACGTCGTACAGTATCGGAAAGTCGAGACAGCTGGTTTGAAAAAATTGGCGCTTTACCTGATGCATAAAGAAAAATGCATTTAATCATGTTTTATTGCTGGGGTCTCAGAGACCCTGAACAGAAAATAAAGGTTAAACAGCTCACCCAAAATATTTCCCTTTCAAGGGAACTCGCGCTGCGTCCGATAGAATCACTTTGGGAACGCCCCCAGCGCCATTGCGTATGATGCACGTCTGTCAACTAGTCCAATGTCATGGGCGGGTGATGTCATGACCAGGAAAGGATAAATACACATCCGGCCAGACCGGCTTCAGATTTTCTGCCTCAGCAAAGCGATCTGTGTGAAACTGTCTGTCTTATTTTTTGTTGTCTGTCCCGATATAGTACAGCTCAATATCTTTCATACTATTATGGCAAACCAGGCATTTAAACCGTGTGCTCCTCCTTGCCCCCGATTCCTTACTGGTGGGGATACATACAATTTACATGTCATGTGTTTGGGAGCGGAACATGCTCTTTCAGCCTTCGAGGGGGTTGAATGTGAACATTTTGAGAAGCTTCCTCTAGAACGCTCCGCTCCCGCCTCTCCCTTTCCTCATGGCTCTGGACCCGCTGCTGCTGAGGCATCACGGAGAGAGATGTCATGGGGTTCGCAAATGGATTTATCAGCGGGGCTTGAGACGAGCATGAGTGTTCTTTCTCAGCCCTCACCTGGTAGATCCATCTCCCCCTCTCTGGTGTCGGAAGCCAGCCCAGCGGCTTCTTCCTCCCAGGGAGAGGGCTCGTCGCTTCAGCACTCCAGTTCTGAGGAGGTGGATGTGCTGAGCTTCAATACTGGGGAAAAAGACTCGCCATCTCTTTACCCAGAATATGAGGAGCTGGTGGAAATGATTACTCGTGCTGTGTCAAAGTTAAATATTGAATGGCCAGCAGAGAAACAGGGCGCTCATCCCAAAAGCAAGTTAGATGAGCGTTTCCTTCCATCTAATAAATCATCTCCACCAAGGGGCCTTCCTTTCTACCCTGATTTACATGATGAGTTAGCTAGATCATGGAAGACACCAAGAGACACCTGTGGCTCAATCTGTCTGATATTAAAGAGAAAGACAGGGCCTTTCTTCTCAACGCCCCAGTTGCGGCAACTGGCCTGTTCGGCGATGCTGTCAACTCGGTCGTTGACATGTTTCAGGAGTCAAAAAAGCAAGTGGAGTTGTTCAAGAAATATCTTCCGAGCTGCCATCCATCCTCTGAGGTTGCTTTGCGTGAGCAGCCCCAGCCGTATAGCTCCTCATATAGAGCGCAACAAAAAGAGAGTGTCGCTTCTTGTGCTCCACCTCAGAGATACGGTGGGCTGGGACGGCACTCTCAGCCCAAGCCTTCGAAGCCAAAGGCGGACCTGGTCTTGCTTCAGGCCAAGAAGGCTGCATAGAAAAAATCCTGACGCCAGAGGGGTCAGACTCCTGAGGGCAGCCCCACACAGGGTGGAGCAGTGTTCACCTCAGTATACGGTGCCCATCCCACCTCGTGGCCCTCAGAGAGCCGTTCTGCCAACCCCGCCACCCATGGTGCCTCGGGGCACAGCGAATTAGTGATGCAGATCTCACAAGACGCTGCGTCACATTCGCATCCTCTGAGGAGGATAAAATTACATGAAACGTGTTCTCAATAGACCAGAGGCCAGCCTCGAGAGGCTGGTTCCCTTAGTAGACTTTCTGGCAGAATGGAAATCTCTTCCAAATATCACATGTTAGGTCATGCAGATTATAGAAAGGGGTTACAAAATTCAGTTTTGGTGCCGCCCACCTCTATACAAAGGAGTGCTTCCGACAATAGTGCTTCCCGAGCAGGCTCTGGTATTGGAGCAAGAAGTAAAGACCTTGCTAGCAAAGGAGGTTATAGAACAGGTCCCGGTTACCGACAGAGAGTCAGGGTTTTACAGCCGGTACTTCTTGGTTCCGAAAAAGGATGGGGGATTGCGGCCTATTTTAGATCTGTGTCATCTGAATCGTGCAGATCGAAAGCTAAAGTTGACTATAAGTCAAATCATGATTCAAATCATGACTCAAATCAAATCCGAGGATTGATTTGTCACAATAGATCTAAATGATGCATATTTCCATGTCTCCATCCTCCCACAACACAGGAAGTTCCTGAGGTTCGCTTTCGGGGGCGAAGCATACCAATTTTGGGTTCTTCTGTTCGGCCTAGCTCTTTCACCCTGCTCATTCACAAAATGCACAGATGCAGCGCTGGCCCCGCTCAGGCTGCAGGGCGTACGCATTCTGAATTACATAGACAACTGGTTGATATTAGCACAGTCAGAGGAGATGGCGGTTCAGCATCAAGATGTCGTCCTCGCTCATATTCAAAAATTGTGGTTGAGATTGAATGCCAAGAAGAGTATGCTTTCTCCACGACAGAGGACCACTTTTCTTGGTGTAGTATGGGACTCAGTGACAGTGCGGGCATGTCTCTCACCCATTCGCATCACTGCTATTTTATCAGCCATAAAAGAACTGAAGCAAGGCCAGTCACGCACTGTAAAACAGTTTCAGAGACTGTTGGGTCTGATGGCAGCTGCGTTCAATGTGATAGCTTTTGGCCTGCTGTACATGAGACCCTTGCAGTGGTGGCTTAAGACCAAAGGGTTTTTCCCAAGGGTGAACCCCCCTCCACGCCTTGGTCATATGAAAGAGAAAAGTTGGTTCCTGTCCCAGGGCCCTGTGTTAGGAGCTCAATGTCGTTGAGTTACTCTCACTACGGACGCTTCTCTCATGGGCTGGGAAGCGGTAATGGAAGGCAGCTCAGCTCAAGGTCTTTGGAGGAGTCATCATCTTTTGTGGCACATAAATGCATTGAAATTTTTCCTCCCAGACTTGAGGGGACATCATGTGCTTGTCTGGACACACAACACATTGGTGGTTTCATATATAAATCGACAGGGGGGTCTGCGTTTGCGCCCACTCTGCAAACTGGCACACCAGATCATCCTGTGTTCTCTGGGGAAGATGAGCAACCTATATTCCAGGGACCCAGAATATAAGAGCAGACATCCTGTCGAGACAGGGGCTGAGGCCAGGGGAATGGCCACCACCCAGAGGTGGTGAAGCTCATATGGGAGATTTATGGTT
This sequence comes from Megalobrama amblycephala, assembly GCF_018812025.1. Lineage (NCBI taxonomy): Eukaryota > Metazoa > Chordata > Actinopteri > Cypriniformes > Xenocyprididae > Megalobrama > Megalobrama amblycephala. The sequence goes on along the minus strand of NW_025953340.1, from coordinate 95,871 downwards.
AAGCGTAAGTGGATCTGTTTGCAAGGCAAGGCAAGGCAAGACAATTTTATTTGTATAGCACATTTCATACACAATGGTAATTCAAAGTGCTTTACATAAAGAAGAAACAAATACATAATAATAATGGAAGACATAAGAAATAGAAATAACAGTAAAAACAGAGCATTTCGCTATCTGGATGGAAGAGTTAGGAAATTTCAGGGAGTTTTTTTTTTGTCCGTCAGAGCGGATGTAAACAGATCTATCCATCAGAGCAGAAATGGATCTTCCTCACGCAGAGGGATAACTGTTTATATTTGTCAGGTAGCTGTGCGTTTAAACAGTACCCTTACTGACAAATCTTCCTGGACTAACTCTAAACAGAGCTGCATCCAGGGATAACTAAAAAAAAAAAAACTTACTTCCTAATTCTCCCAGCTCTTTCAATCAGACAGCATAAAATGCATTAAATGTCAGAAAATAAAAAGATACATAAAATATATAAAATGCATTAAAAATGAAATAAATATAAAATAAGAAAAAGAGTTGAATGAATAAAAAGATAGTGTGTATAAAATAAAGTACAAACAGTTCAGACACAGCACAGTGCTCAGTCAGCAAATGCATAGGTAAAAAGATGTGTTTTGAGTCTTGATTTGAATGTGGCTACTGTTGGAGCACACCTGATCTCTTCTGGAAGCTGGTTCCAGCTGCGGCTGACATAACAGCTAAAAGCCAAATCTCCTTGCTTTGAGTGAACCCTTGGTATTTCTAACTGATGTGATCCTATTGATCTTAGTGATCTGTTAGGTTTATATTCTGTGAGCATATCTGCAATGTATTGAGGTCCTAGGCAATTGAGTGATTTATAAACAAGTAACAGTACTTTAAAATCAGTTCTAAATGCAATTGGAAGCCAGTGCAAGGACCTGAGGACTGGTGTGATGTGTTCATATTTTCTGGTTCTGCTCAGAATCCTGGCAGCAGCATTTTGTACGAGCTGCAGCTGTCTTAATGTCTTTTTTGGAAGGCCAGTGAGGAGCCTATTGCAATAATCCACCCTGCTGGTGATGAAAGCATGAACAAGTTTCTCTAAGTCTTGACTGGAGACAAAGCATCTAATTCTTGCAATATTTTTGAGATGATAATATGCTGATTTAGTTATTGTCTTTACATGGCTATTGAAACTCAGGTCTGACTCCAAAACCAAGATTCCTGAATTGATTTTTAGTTGTTTGACCCCTAGACTGAAGGTATGTGTTCACTTTGAGAACTTCATCTCTGTTTCCAAACGCAATGACTTCAGTTTTGTCTTTGTTTAACTGAAGGAAGTTTAGGCACATCCAATTTTTAATGTCATCAATGCATTGGCACAGGGAGTCAATGGGGCTGTAGTCATTAGGTGATATGGCTAGGTAAATCTGGGTGTCATCTGCATAGCTGTGATATGCAATTTGTTTTTTTTCTCATTATTTGGCTCAGTGGCAGCATATATAGGTTAAACAGGAGGGGTGCAAGTATTAAACCTTGAGGGACTTCGCATGTCATGGATGTCCACTCAGACTTATGGCCACCGATACTCACATAATAACCTCTCCCTTCTAAGTATGACCTGAACCATTTAAGGACCATCCCAGAAAGCCCAACCCAGTTTTCCAGCCTGTCAAGAAGAATGTTGTGATCGACAGTGTCAAACGCAGCACTGAGATCGAGAAGAACCAGCACTGATAATTTACCTGTATCGGTGTTTAGGCGAATATCATTTATTATCTTTATGAGTGCTGTCTCTGTGCTGTGATGCAGTCAGAAACCAGATTGAAAGTTGTCAAAGTATCCATTCAAGCTTAAGAATTTGTTCAGCTGATTGAAAACAACTTTTTCAATGATCTTACCTATGAAAGGAAGATTTGAGTTTGGTCTGTAGTTGCTCAATATAGTGTTATCCAGACTGCTCTTTTTCAGGAGGGGCTTAACAACTGCAGTTTTCAGGAATTTTGGAAAAGTCCCAGAGAGAAGTGAGGCATTTACCACTTCTAGGAGATCTGCTTCTAAACAGTTAAACACGCTTTAAAAAAAAAAAGATGTGGGAAGTGTGTCAAGGGCGCAGGTTGATGTTTTAAGGTGCTGTACTGTTTCTTCCAAAATGTTACTATTAATTGCTTTAAAATCAGACATCAGATAGCTACTTTCTGAGGTTGTGATCTGATCTGTTTTACCCCAGTGCAGCTCAAGGATGTGCTGATCGCCTTTCTGATATTATTAATTTTCTCATCGAAGGAGGAAGCAAACTCACAGCATTTGTTGTCTGACAGCATTTCACTGGGAATCTGACTTGGGGAGTTTGTTAGTCTCTCTACAGTAGCAAAAAGAGTGTGGGTGTTGTTTAAGTTTCTGTTTATAATATTTGAGAAGAAGGTCTGTCTAGCTTTGCCTAGTTCCACAAGCATGAAGGTTATCATTATAGATGTTATAGTGGATTTCAAGTTTTGTTTTTCGCCACATGCGCTCAGCTTTTCTGCATTGTATTTTCATATTCTGCACTACTGTTGAGTTTCTCCATGGTGCTTTTTGTCTGCCACTCTTCTTCCTGACTTTCACAGGAGCAATGTTATCAATAACATTCTGTACTTTTGAGTTAAAAGAATCAAGGAGGAAATCAACAGAGTCTGCAGATATGCTTGGTGTTAAAAATATAGCCTTCATAAACAGTACACTAGTATTCTCATTTAAGCATCGCTTTTTGACCGAGATAGATCTAGCTTCAACATTATTAGAGATCAATATATCAAATAAAATACAGAAATGATCAGATAGTGCTACATCCTTAATGACAATGGATGAAATGTTTAGACCCTTACTGATAATTAAATCTAGAGTGTGTGCACAAGTGTGTGGGTCCATGTACATGCTGAGTCAAATCAAAAGTATTCAAAACTGTTATGATTTCTGCTTTTTCTATGTGGATGTTAAAGTCCCCAGTAATAGCAAAACAGTCAAACTCTAAGGAAATTGCTGGTAACAGTTCTGTAAAGTCCTCCACAATGGATGGAGAGTATTTTGGAGGCCTGTAAATAACTATAAGTAGAATGCGAGGAGCACTTTTTAACACAATACCCAAGTATTTGAAAGACAAGTAATCAAATGACACTTGCTTGCATTGATAGACATCTTTAAATAGAGCAGCTACACCTCCACCTCTCCTAACAGCTCTGCAGATACTCATAAAAGTAAAGTTAGGAGGGGCTGTTTCATTCAGGATTGTTGCACTGCAACTGTCTTCAAGCCATGTTTCATTTAGAAGCATAAAATCTAGGTTGTTTGTGATTATTAACTCATTGACTAGAAGTATTATTTTATTTATTTTGATTTATTTTTAAGTGAGCGGATGTTTAAAAGTGCTTTAGTTTGACGTGTAATAGGCAGCAGATTAAATGGGTTTGCCAAATGGTTTGAGAAGGCCTTAGGCTTTCTATCATGTAATAAAACAGAAATAGAGAAAGAAATAGGCACACTGGGTTCCTGCTTGTTCTTTAAACATTTGACAAAGTCACTGTTATCATAGATGGAACCCGACACACATCACTGAGAGCTGTTATTGGTTGTTTTTGGTTCACCTAGAACAGATGGAGGAGGATGAGGGCCCTGGTGTTGTGGCAGGGGCCGAAGAGCTCTCGCAGGAGGAGGGGGAGGACCCAGGACCCACACTTTGGTGGTTGCGGGGCTTGACACTTTTTTGTTTATATCTGGGGGCTCGCAGCAAAAGAGTGGGAGAGTTTGGTTCCAGCATACACCAGTTCATCCATTTTCTCTGAGAAGCACAGAAGAGGGGATGCTGGAGAGAGGGATAATGTGTCCGGTGAGAGGGGCTGTTGCTCTGGTGTTACATGAGGCTGTAATATGTTGTCCTGGCTTCCCTGGCTGTTTTCCCGAAAGTCGTCCTTGGGTGCTGAATCTTGGAGCAGTTCTAACACGTCACTGTCTATTGGTGAGCTCTGTGGGCAGGGCTCAGTCAGGATTGTGTCCGTGAGCAGTGGTTGTTGTGGCTGCGTGGTGTTATCATTGACCTTGTGGGATGTGTCAACCGCATGTCCATTTAGGTGCTGAAATGAAGTCCAGTGGTTAGTTGTACTCTGTGCAGATGTGTTTGTGCCATTCAGGTTTAGTGGATTTGCACACACTGCTGAAGGATGATGGAGGGAGAAGTAGATATTGTCCTTTAGCACTCTTGAGCCCAGTTTGTTAGGGTGCAGGCCATCATATGTGAACATTTGTCTCTGATGTCGATGAAATTCAGTCCCTTTAAGTTGCAGGTTTTTTGCAGCCATGTGTTAAGCCCAAGCAACCGTGTAAATCGGGGAAATGCTGGGAGTGGTCCACTGATGAACGACTGAACTTTTAGTCTTCTAAGCATTTCAAAAAGTTCATTGAAATCCCTTTTAAGGAGTTCTGACTGCTCTTTCTGAATATCATTCTTCTCCACATGGATGATTAGTAGATTTGCAGTTTTATATTTCATCAGAATGCTCTTAAGTTGCCTGTTTACATCAGAAACTGTTGCTTGTGGAAGGCAGTATGTAGTTGTATCCCTGCTGCTAATGTTTCTGATAATAGAGTCGCCCACTATCAGAGTCCTGGGCTCGGCTGCTCTATGGGCTGAGTGCCGCTGTCTGCTCGACCTCGAGCGGCAGTTAGCATCGGTGTTAGCTGCTGGCTGATTTGATCTGTGTCCGATCATGTTTGGGGATTCCTCACCCACATTCATTAACACTTCAAATCTGTTCTCCAGATGTATTTGCGGTGGTAGGTTAGTGTTTGGGATAGAGGATGCTACTGCAATATGTGATACTCGTGACAATCTGACGTCTCGAGTGCCTTTGGGTCTCGCTCCCTGTTTGTGCCATCGATTAGTATGTTGATCAGTTACGGCACTCAGTATGGCCTGTTTAGGAGCTTTAGATTCATGGGACTCACCGGCTGTGTGCTGAGGATGTCCATGACAAAGCTCTGTTGTGTGTTCCGTCTGGTTTGGTAGTCCCGCAAGAAACTTTGTTTCAAGAACTGCAATCCTTTGTAGAAGTCTGTGGCAGTTTGTGCAGCAGGTAGATTCTTCAAGCAGAAGAGGCATATTTTTTCTAATCCTTTTGGATGTAGGCAGCTGTGTTTTCCCTTCTCCGGAATGTAAGCTGATGACTGCTGTCAGTGGGAGGCTGGTCGGATAAAAATTCCCCTTTTTTTGTAGCAATCTTCCAGTTAAAAAGTTTGTTGGTGCCAAGATTTGTCGTTTGAGCACTGTGCTGATTTGCTGTAGTTAAAATTATGAGATAAAAATATAAAAGCAATAGAGCAAAGCACAGAGCTGTAAGCAAGAGCGTCCGAACATTAGCGAAGCAGGATATGACACACTGTCCACTTTGGTTCTCCCTCACCCATCTAGCCCAACTAGGATTGGATGCTATGGTACAGACATAGCCAAGGCTGCATCTGTATGCATTTTCCCCTAGTTGTTCTGCTCCTGGGAGTTCTGGAGAAAATTTTCCGGGAAGGGATAAGTCTACTAACAGTAGCACCTTACTGGCCTAGTTGGATATGGTTTTCAGACCTTGTAGCTCTCCTTGATGGCTCACCTTGGAGGATTCCGATCAGGAGGGACTTCCTATCTCAGGCAGGGGGCATGATTTGGCCTCTGAGGGGGCCCAACTCATAGAATCTGGTCTCTCAACTGAGGTTGTAAAGACCATTCTTCACTCCAGAGCTCCTTCCACAAGGAAACTATAAGCCCTGAAGTGGAAATTCTTCACTTCTTTTGTGTCATGAGCGAGAGTTAGATCCAGTCAACTGCCCTATCGGTTCAATACTAGAGTTCTTACAAAGTCGTTTCTCATCCGGTTTAACCCTATCTACACTAAAAGTGTATGTTTCTTCTATCCCTGCTTACCATGCCCCTGTGGATGGTACCACTGTGGGGAAAAACCCATTGATGACTTGTTTCCTTCGTAGCACCCAGAGGCTGAGGCCTGCAACAAGCACTACCCTGCTTGGGATTTGGCTATTGTTTTAGAAGGTTTATCTTGTAGCGTCTGGACCAATCAGCCACACAATTATTCATCGTATTTAATGAATTACCCATAAACTCACTCTCACTATCAAAGTTCTCTGAACTATTCCCCCTAAAACTGCAACCAGCATCCCAAGTGTAGCTAGCACACAGGCACAACTAGGTGTCCTGTTACAGTTGTATGGTACTTTTATGATCCAGAAGAATGCTGTAGAGACTAGTGACTCATTCTTCCTGAGAAGGACAAATAAACTCTCTTAATCCTATGTATTCTCTATATAACCACTTGGGAAATGTATAAACATGTATCCAATTTTCCCATCTCATGACTTTCCTTTTATAGGCTTTATTCTATGTATTAATTCTCTCTTTTGAACTATTTTGGTATTAATGTTCCATAGTTGCAAATGTATAGTTAACTGAGATCACATTGGCAGCATGTTTGGTATCTACGGACTCCAACTTTCATTTCCTATTTGGTAATTTATGTTACATGTTACTAACTCTGTGACATGTTAGTATTATAGGAATCTAGATGGTTATTCTCTCATTCATCCAATCCAGTGTCTTATGCTAATATCATGCTACAGAACAAAGACTCGTAAAACTTCCCTCTGAAAGGGAAACTCCTTATTGGCTCAGACACCTCAAGAGGGTGTGACATCTTCACCCCTTATATTCACTGATCACAAGATCAAACCCCCTCTCTCTTCCTGCTCTTCCTCCTCTTCTTCTTTTTTTTTACTGACAAATGCTGACGTCAAGATGACGCTTTAAGAAGCTAGAAGCTTCTAAGGAACCCCAAGCTTGCGCCAGGCCTCAGCCTAGACCTTCCATTCACCAAAGATCCTCTGAATCCAACTGGTTCTCTTTCATCAAGACAATATCAGCAAAGATTCAACGAATCAGCCTCCACAAATTGCATCAGGACAGTTTTAATTCAACTTGGAGAGACATGCAAGTATCAAACTTAGTCTCATTATCGGATACATTGAGTATCCTTACCCCTTTGAAACAAGGGCCTGTTAAAACTAAACTGATGGTTTGCTCAAGGCTGTTGATCTGCTGAAATGTACAACAATGCTGTAACCTCTTGCTTCCTGTACTCTGCTTTAGCCCTCTCTCTCTTGGTAAACTGTATGCATGTATGTGTGTGAATGTTAGAGTAGTTTAAGTGTTTAGTCTAGTTAATAAAGTCTTGTTCATGTCACACGTAAGGTTGTCCGTGTTTTGCGCTTATATACGGGAGTCCCTATTCATGTCGGTCCTGACTACAGGCTTTTAGTAGAATAAGATTGTTATTTCCCATAAACTGGAAATGAACATTTCTTAGAATTAATAAACAATTAACACTGTGTGTTCATTGAACAACAGGTTAATTGATTGTAATATTAATTTTATTATATTAAGTTAATTTTATTAACTGATTAAAATATTAATAATTAATTATAACTAGTTATGATTAATTATTCATATCTATTTTGAGCTAATTTGCTACATTCTACAGTTCTGTTTGAGCCACTTGAATCCATCTCAGAAAAGCTTCTGACACTGAAGATTGTTTTACTTCTTGCCATTTCTTCCCTTACATGAGTAGGAGACATTCAGGCCCTAGCTAAATGCCTTGAATTTGCAGCAGTGATGGTCAAAGCGTTCCTTTACCCTAAACCGGGTTATATCCCTAAGGTTCTGACCAATGTTCCTCGGCCTGTAGTGTTGCAGGCCTTCTGCCCTCCTCCGTTCTTGAACCCAGACCAGGAGAAATTGAATGTTTTGTGTCCAGTGCGAACATTAGATACATGTGTCCACAGAGCTGCCCTGTGGAAGAAAAGCAGATCAACTATTTGTGTGTTTTGGACCGCACAACAGAGGTCGCCCTGTGATCCTATTATACGCAGCGCGACTTCCCTCAAAAGGGATCGTCTCAGGTTACGTATGTAACCATAGTTCCCTGAGAAAGGGAACGAGACGCTGCGTCAAGTCGCCATACTCCCTGCATCCCTTTGATCGATTTGCTTTGGCAATTGAAGTTGAAGCCACTCTGGCCGGATGTGTATTTATCCTTTCCTGGTCGCGATGTCACCCGCCCGTGAAGTTCACTCTCGCCATTGGACTAGTTGACAGACGTGCATCAGATGCAATCACGCTGGGGGCGTTCCCAAAGCGATCCTATCGGATGCAGCGTTTTGTTCCCTTTCTCAGGGAACTATGGTTACATACATAACCTGAGACGTTTTTTTAACTACTCACATCAGTTATGATCACATCATTGTATATTTTATATTATTGATCAATATGTGAATCCGTTGACCAGGTTACACATGACACGGGTGGTGGTCTCATTGTCACAAATTAATTTAGATGAGATTAGATCAGATTAGACAGAACTGATTCAAGACAAGAGTGATTCCGTATGTCATGGACTTCCGAAGCTTTGGTCACGTGCTTTTTCAAACTGTAGATCTGCCCCGTGATTATTTAGATATGGTGGAGAAAACAAGTCTGACCATCAGATGTCGCTAGTGCACACTGTGTTAAAAACTTAGAGTAATGAACCGTTTTTCGACACAATTTGATAAGAGCCTCAAATGCTTCAGAAAGCCTTGTTTTCCCATCACTACAAAAAACACGCACAAAAGACAAAACACAAAAACACACTGCAAATCACTTTAGGTATAAAGTGAAATATATATATATATATATATATATATATATATATATATCCAAAGGTAAATCCAAAGATGAGCTTCACACACACACGTAACACGGACGATACCTGACGATGGTGAACAGAAACAAGGGACCTTAAATACATGTGCAAACGAGGTGATTAATGACACACAGCTTACAGTGATGACTCAAATCAAAAACCATGACAACAACCTAGTGGCGGGAAATGGTGCAAGCAGGAAAACGAAGACCAAACTGAGTGAAACTGTGACATTAACCCTTTCGAGCGTGAGTTTAAAATATTCTAACTGTCCCCCCAGAGTGAGTTTTTTTAAGGTGACCGTTATTTTAGAACGTTTGCCTTTAATGTTTCCATGGCGACGAGTCTTGCGTGTCACGAGCGCTGAACGCAGCAACAATAACACTGTATGACAGATGGATCGCTATTATTTAGTTTTTCCTTTTATATTTAAAATATTCACAAAATTGCTTACCATGTCATCAACTGTATGATATTCCGATTCTCAAATATGTGTAAGTGAGTGTGCTTTGTCGTTTTAAAACCTTTATAAATGATCTTTATCTTGATCTATAATGCGAGATGGGCGCCGCCATCTTAGTTTGCGCTGCAGTTCACAGAGTCCTGTCAGTCGGATTTACAGCAGGTGAATTAATCAATTTCTCCCGAAATATATGCAAGTAAGTGGCTGGTGAACTGGAAGAATAATAGAGTAAACTTTATAGTTACTTAGGCCCATTATGTGCGTCTGATAAAATGTCGGCAAATTATATTTGTTATTGCTGCTTCCACTGATGTCGGACATCAGTGTGTATTTTATAAAACTCTTAATGTATTGTTTTAATGATGGTTATGCATATTTAAATGTCTGAAACCTTAAAAGAAACATTATGTGGCTGAAAACACTGCATAGCTGTGATATATGACAAGAGCTGCGCGCGTCCGTCTCGCAGCCAGAGCGCGAAAGCACAGTTTGAATCTGGCAGTTATGTGACGTCGCTGAACGTTCGAAATCCCATATGTGGTACCGTACGCCCAGGGGCACAGAAATAAAAATCCCATATGTGGGACCGTACCGCTCAAAGGGTTAAGCCCCCTCCCAGAAAGGTGCGACCCCGCGCCGGCAGATGAATTCAATCTGAGTGAAACTGTGACAACTTACTTACAATTATTTTTTTTTAAATATAAGTATAATGTAAAAATGTGTATACAATAAGTGCATTGTATCAAATGATTAATTTGAATATTAGTATGGTAGTTAAGGGACACCTAATATAAAGTGCATTCAAGTAACAATATTATTTTAAACCTGATGGAGTCAATGATCAGTGTGTTTGTGTCTGTCTATGTGTATAATTTCAACTGTTAAAATCAATGACAGTAATTTGCTCTGGTCCCCTTCCTGTTCGTTGGAGTGATGAGATAGTTAGCAGATTATCATCACTCAATGGCTGGCTGTCTAAGTGGTGTCTGCAGAATAATATAGGATTCATAGACAATTAGAAAAGTTTTTGGGGCAGACCTGATCTGTTGAAAAGAGATGGTATTCATCCCTCCTGGGATGGGGCTGCTCTTCTCTCTAGTAATATGGCACATATTCTTAGAGCTGAAACAAACTGGGGCCCAGGTCAGGAAGCAGACATACTGGCTAAACCGACCGTATGCTATCCGTCTCACATCACAGAAGTCAGATAAGTTATTGCTGTCATTTATAGTAATATCTTCTGTATTACTCAAAAGTCATTCAAATATAATTCCTTATATACAGGCCACCTGTTACAATAGGACCAGTCGGGAGACAGAAGATAGGTTAACAGGTAGTTTATTGAACACAAGCAGAGTATATGGATGACAACAGGTGAGTAAACAGATGCAAGTTCGTGACTGATGACTGATATGGAGAATGACACTGTCCTTTTGTGGTTGCAGAGTGACAATGGAGAATGATACTTGCTGAATGGAGTAGATGACTTCAAACAACACTTCACACCAGATCGAAGACGAGGAGAGGAGCTTGGGTACACGGAGTACAGGTAAGTAGCAAGAGGAGTCCTTGAGGTAAGCATTCAGGTAAGTCTTTAGATGCAAACGAGACCGGACAATGTGACTGTGTGTGTAAGTGTCTTAAGTAGTGCTGGTGATGAGCGTGCTGATGAGGTGCAGGTGATGGTGATTAGTATTCCGGGGATGGTGTGCGCTGTGATTGGAGGATGCTGGAGCCTGGCTGGCAGCCTGGCAGGTCTGTTGGGATGTGTCGAGTGGAAGGTGTCCAGCAGGTTGGGATCTAAGATGTCATTGCGTGGTACCCAGGAACGTTCCTCAAGACCATAGCCTTCCCAGTCCACGAGGTACTCAAGTTGTCCGCCACGACGCCGGGAGTCCAGGATGTCTCGCATCTCATATGCTGTTCAGTCCTCCAGGATGAGAGGAAGGGGGGGTTCGGCTTCGGTCACGCCAGGCTCTGTGGGAAGAGGAACAGAAGGGTGGTGAGGTTTCAGGAGTGATACATGGAAGGTTGGGTGAATACGATACTCAGGAGGTAGTTGTAGCTTGTAGGTGACTGGGTTGACCTGCTCTGTGATGGTGAATGGGCCAATGAACCTGGGACTCAGCTTACGGCAGGGTAGACGGATGCGGATGTCTCTGGTGGATAGCCATACCTTCTGTCCGGGTTGGTAAGCAGGAGCCTCAGAATGTCATAGATCCGCGGTCATCCTGCGTCTACGAAGGGCCCGTTGTAACTGGTGGTGGGCTGAGTCCCAGACCCTCTCGCTCTCTCGGAACCAGTAGTCGACTGATGGTACATCGGATGGTTCCCCAGACCAGGGCCGTGGCAGAAGGTACGGAGGAATTGCCAAACTTCTTGGATCTTGCGTTCCGTTCCGGAGACATTGGAAGGAGGGAGAGTTTCTTGAGACCAGCTGATGGGACTGACGATCATTTGCTCAGGTAGGATAGACTCGGGTTCTTCAGTGACTTCATCTGGAGCATGAATACGTGACAGGGCGTCAGCCTTGATGTTTCTGGAGCCAGGACGGTAGGAAATGGTGAAGTTAAAACGGGTAAAGAAGAGAGCCCATCTGGCTTGCCTAGGATTGAGCCTCTTGGCGGCTCGAAGATACTCCAGGTTTTTGTGATCCGTTAGGACTAGGAATGGCTGACGGGCTCCCTCTAACCAATGCCTCCACTCCTCGAGAGCCAGCTTGATGGCTAGAAGTTCCCTGTTGCCAATGTCGTAATTCACCTCCGCCGGGTTGAGCTTGCGGGAGAAGAAGGCACATGGATGGAGTCGGCTCGGGTTCCCCTGCTGCTGCGACAATACCGCTCCAACTCCGGTGGTCGAGGCGTCGACTTCCACGACGAAAGGTCTGTCAGGGTCGGGGTGCACCAGGAGTGGAGCGGTCGTGAAGGCTTGTTTCAAGGTGTTAAATGCTTCTGTGGCAGTTGGAGTCCAAGACAGAGACTTGGGCTTGTTGCGGAGGAGGCTTGTAAGTGGGCTGGTAATGGAACTGTAATTCTGGATGAATCTTCTGTAAAAGTTGGCAAATCCGAGGAAACGCTGGAGCTCTTTGACGGTAGTGGGAGTTGGCCAGTTCTTGATAGCTGCCATCTTCCCCTCGTCCATCCGGATGCCACTGTGATCGATGTTGTATCCAAGAAACTGCACTGAGGACTGGTGGAATGAACATTTTTCAGCCTTGAGGAAGAGCTGGAAGTCTCTCAGGCATTGCAGGACCTCCACAACGTGGCGTTGATGGTCGGCCATACTCCGGGAGTATATCAGGATGTCGTTTATGTACACCAGCACGAACTTGTGGAGGAGCTCCCGGAGCACCTCGTGGATAAAGTCCTGGAAGACGGAGGGGGCGTTGACCAGGCCATACAGCATGACCAGATATTCGTAATGGCCGGTGGGCGTGACGAAGGCGGTCTTCCACTCGTCCCCCTCACGTATCTGGATCAGGTTGTAGGCGCTGCGGAGGTCCAATTTGGTGAACACAGTGGCTCCTCTGAGGTGTTCCAGGGGTGCTGGGACGAGAGGAAGGGGATACCGGAATTTGACAGTGATGGCGTTGAGAGCTCGATATTCGATACATGGCCGCAAGCCTCCGTCCTTTTTCGCCACGAAGAAGAAGCTGGATGCAGCAGAGGAAGTAGATGGTCGGATGTATCCCTGAGCCAATGCCTCCTCGATGTAATCCACCATGGCCTTCTCCTCCGGGATGGATAAGGGGTAAATTTTACCCCTTGGCACTGACTCACCCGGAAGCAGGTCGATGGCGCAGTCCCATGGCCGGTGTGGAGGCAGCTTGGAGGCTCTCTTGGGGCAGAATACTTCGCTGAAGGGGGTGTAGCAGGACGGGATGTCCACAGATCGTTTCTCGAGGGGACTCTCAACGGATGTGGCACCGACTGGAAGAACATTGAAGCAAGGAGACTTGGGAACAGGCAGGTCGGAGAAACACTTGGGAAAGCAGGTTTCGCCCCACTTCAGGACTTCTCCAGTTTTCCAAGAGAGGATGGGATCATGTTGCTACAACCACGGGCGCCCTAGTATCACATCAGCGGTGGAACCCTCCAGAACCAGCAGTTGAATGTATTCGAGATGCAGCACTCCGACTTGTAGTTGAACTGGTTCCGTGATGCAGCTGACTCGTCTATCACTCACAGGTCTGCCTGTTATTGAGTGGATCTGGTAGGTGGTCGGCGTGCTCTTGGTCTTGATGTTGAGCTGATGACAGAGGGCGCCAGAGATTAAATTTCCCGCTGACCCAGAATCGAGGAGGGCGGATACTGGAAGAGAAACATCGGCAGCAGTAAGAGTTATAGTCGTGGTGAGTGGCTTTTGCGTCTGGAGAGTAGAGATAATGGCACTCACCATGGGACGTGGAGGACGTGTAGGGCATGAGGAGAGTACATGCCCCAGTAATCCGCAATATAAGCATAAATTCTGGTCAGCCTTCTCTGTCTTTCCGTTGGAGTCAGCCGTGATGATTCCACTTGCATGGGTTCTTGGGCTGGTTCTGGAGTGCTGACGGATTCTGGCCGGCAGAGGAAGGTGTTGTGGAGGCTCTGACCCTGGTGCTCTTCGAGACACGACTGCATAGGAGTGGCGAAGCGTATTGACAGCTGGATGAAGTGTTCAAGCCCGATGGTATCCTCGTATGCAGCGAGATGCAACCGCACTCGAGGATCCAGACCTTGACGGTATGACGTCAGCAGCGCTTGTTCGTTCCATCCGCTCCGGGCAGTGAGAGTTCTGAACTGCAGAACATATTCATTAACAGACAACTTTCCCTGTTTCAAATTATACAGTTTCTCACCGATAGAAGAATCCCAAGATGGTTTTCCAAACACTTCCCGGAAGTGTTCGATGAAGCCTGAACATGTCTGCGTCACTGGATTGTTTTGCGACCAGATGGAATCGGCCCACTGTAAAGCTTTGCCAGAAAGTTGTGAAATGATGAACACTACCTTAGAGTAGTCAGTGGGGAACAGGTGCGGTTGCATCTCCAGGGTCAGAGAGACTTGCAGGAGGAACTGGCGTATGCAGGTGGTGAGGAAGAGGTGACGGTGGATGCGGAAGTGATGGCGGGAGCTGGAGCTGGCGGTGGCGTTTGTGATGGTGGTTGCACATTGAAAGTGCGACAAAACGCATCCACCAAATCCTGTAAGGGATCCGATTGACTCATGCTTGTGTTCCGCTGTTCTGGTCCGGTCTTCTGTTACAATAGGACCAGCCGGGAGACAGAAGATAGGTTAACAGGTAGTTTATTGAACACAAGCAGAGTATATGGATGACAACAGGTGAGTAAACAGATGCAAGTTCGTGACTGATGACTGATATGGAGAATGACACTGTCCTTTTGTGGTTGCAGAGTGACAATAGATACTTGCTGAATGGAGTAGATGACTTCAAACAACACTTCACACCAGATCGAAGACGAGGAGAGGAGCTTGGGTACACGGAGTACAGGTAAGTAGCAAGAGGAGTCCTTGAGGTAAGCATTCAGGTAAGTCCTTAGATGCAAACGAGACCGGACAATGTGACTGTGTGTGTAAGTGTCTTAAGTAGTGCTGGTGATGAGCGTGCTGATGAGGTGCAGGTGATGGTGATTAGTATTCCGGAGATGGTGTGCGCTGTGATTGGAGGGTGCTGGAGCCTGGCGTGTCTGTGACACCACCAGGGCACCATACAGACTTTATGAAAGAATTTGCTGATTTTTTATCGGAGTTAGTACTGGCTGCAGATAAATTCCTTGTTGTTGGTGATTTTAATTTCCATGTAGATAATGATAAAGATGCATTCGGATTGGCATTTATAGACATTCTAAACTCTATTGGAGTTAGACAACACGTGTCAGAACCCACTCATTGTCGTAATCATACTTTAGATCTTCATATAAGCTAAAAGCCTATATGAAATGCCATAGAGGTAACATAATTGTTCAGACACTTTGCATCACAGAAATACATTATATTTTAAAGTATATAACAGAATACCATTATTTTAAATTGTAATAATATTTCACAGTATTGCTGTTTTTTCTGTATGTTTGATTTACACCATGATGAGCTTTGAGACATCAGAGATCACAGGGTTTTTTTTCACAGCTTACCTGTCTGAAAGAACTCATTATTTATGCAGGTCATTAGAGCTCTTTATGCGATTCTTTTGTCTTCTCAGGTGTAAATGACCCATTATTCATGATGATTCACGCCTGGCGAAGCGTCTTCTGGAATGGGCATTACCGAGGTTTCAGTCGCTCAGAGTGACTCACACAACCGGGAGAACAAACTTGGGAGCAGATATACTATCCCGGAGCAATGTCCCCTCAGACGAGTGGAAGCTCCACCCCCAGACGGTTCTCACGATCTGGGAGTTCTTCGGGAAGGCAGAGGTAGACCTCTTCGCCTCAGAAGACAACTCTCACTGCCCAATTTATTTCTCGAAGGAGGACATTGCGCTGGCTCACGTCTGGCCCAGCACCCTCCTTTACGCTTTTCCCCCGATTGCTCTGATCTCGCAGATCATCAGATGAATCAGGGAAGACAAGCACAGAGTCCTCCTGGTGGCCCTGCTCTAGAGGAGCCAAGTTTGGTCCTCAGAGCTGTTCAGGCTTTCCACGAAAGCTCCGTGGCCGATCCCCCTGAGACGGGACCTCCTCTCTCAGGCGAACAGGACGATTTGGCATCCCCAGCCAGAACTCTGGGCTCTGCACCTCTGGTCCCTCGATGGGAGCCTGCTAACCTCCCCGGGGACGTGCTGAATACCATCTCTCAGGCGAGAGCTCCGTCCACGAGACGCTTCTATGCCCAGAAATGGTCAGTTTTTGATGGCTGGTGTTCTGTACGCAACATAAACCCAGTGGAGTGTGATGTATCTCCGATACTATCTTTTCTCCAGGAGTGTTTAGAACTGGGTCGCACCCCTTCAATGCTCAAAGTTTACGTAGCAGCCATCGCAGCGTTTCACGCTCCTATCGCTGGCCAGTCAGTGGGACGAAACCTTGTGGTGCGTTTCTTGAGAGGTTCTAGGCAATTGAATCCACCTCATCCTCTCACCGTTCCCACCTGGGATCTCTCTTTGGTCCTCAGAGCTCTCAAAGGGCCTCCCTTTGAGCCACTGTGTTCAGCTGACCTCAGGCCCCTGACGCTCAAAACCGCTCTGCTACTTGCACTAGCATCGGTTAAGTGTGTTGGCGACTGGCAGGTCCTCTCCATGAGCCCTGCATGCCTTGAGTTCGGGCCCAACAACTCCAAGGTCGTTTTGAAACCTAGGCTACATCCCTAAGGTGCTCTTGACTCCATTCAGAGCACAGGTCATTTCCCTCTCAGTGCTTCCTCCCTCGTCGGACGAGCGAGAGCTGGAATTGCTCTGCCCTGTCAGGGCATTAAGGACCTACGTTGAGCGATCACAGCCTTTCCGGCAATCCGATCAGCTCTTTATCTGCTTTGGTGGCCGCACCAAAGGGTCTTCGGTCTCAAAGCAACATCTTGCGTGTCGGATAGTCGATGCTATTACTCTTTGTTACTCCTCTATGGGCCTCAACTGCCTCATAGGAGTTAGAGCCCACTCCACTAGAGGAATGGCTTCCTCTTGGGCCTGGTCTAGTGGAGTTTTGATTAAAGACATCTGTGAGGCAGCTGGCTGGTCCTCTCCGTCCACTTTTGTCAGATTTTATCATTTGGATGTCCCGACCTTACAAGCTCGGTCATCTCAGTATGATCCAGTGGCCTCTATTGAGCTCCGCTTCATGCCAGTCTGGGAGTTAACTCCCCTTTTGGTAGTGTAATAAGGGTTTGACGGCTCCAGCCTTATCACTTGTCCTCTGGTTCCCTCGCGGTGTCCAAGACAAGTCCAGTCGTTCCCTGCCGTGGCACGGCGCGGTTGAATTCGTTCCCCATACGCAGTACGAGTGAAGTATCGAAAGGGAACGTACTCGGTTACTAATGTAACCTCGGTTCCCTAAGATACGGAATGAGTACTGCATTACATGCCGTGCCACGAGGCTGCGGCTTCAGTGTCGTCGCTTCAGTCGAATGACCTGAAGTCCTATGGCGAAGCGCCTGCTTATATAGCTACCCCGCCCATTTCCGCGGGAATATTCGCGGGCTTTGTCGCCATAGGCTGCGCAGCTATGCCGCGCCATCATTGGTTCAACAACTTGTCTATGAGTGAACCAATGACGATGCAGTTACACTGCGTTATTGAAAAAGGCTTCAGTAACGGGGGAAAAAGGAGACCTTTCCCCATACGCAGTACTCGTTCCGTATCTCAGGGAACCGAGGTTACGTTAGTAACCGAGTACGTTAACCCCAGTTCTCCTGTTCCTTGGCAAGAACTAGAAGTGAACATCACCCTACCTGTTCGCTTACAAGATCTCCCCTTTTCAAGTATTTCTAAAAATTATAAGAAAAAATATGGAAAATGACCCGTGAAAATTGAAAATTCCTTCAATGTATGGAAAAAGGTTGAGAAAGTTATGGTGGTCCCTTTTTATATACAAGTGTAACACCTTTATGGAATAATAACTGTCTGCAAACTGGAAAAAAGCCCTTTGTCTATAAAGCCTGGTCTGATTGCGGTATTCACACTTTCAAAGACATTTTTTGTGAGGAGGGCCTCAAATACTTTCAAGATATAAGTAAAGAATTCTCCTTACCAGGATTTTTCTTTTTTTTATATTTAAGACTGAGGTCAGCTCTAAAGGCCTACGGTGTTCATTGGACTGCTAATATATTTCCACATCCCTTATGGAAGTGGTTGGATTCTAACACCCCCTCAAGTGGCTTAGTCTCTAAAGTCTATAACTCTATTCTCTTTCAACAGTACTCCTTTATACCAGCTATTTATTCCTGGGAAAAAGAAGTAACAATCAAACCTGATTGGGATGTCGTATGGGCCAGATGTTTCATTGCATCTAAAAACATGGTGCATCAGATGATCCACTATAAACTTATTAATAGGGCTTACATCACTCCAAGCTTATTGTATAAAATGAAGATCAGACCTGATCCTTACTGTCATCTGTGTAATAATTCTACAGTAGGTTCGTATTTGCACATGTTCTGGGAATGCCCTATGGTGGTACCTTTATGGTCCTTTGTATGTACGGTCCTCTCTGATATCTTACATCTAGAAATACCTCGGGACCCCTTGATCGTCTTGCTCTTAGATGACTCTACACTTCAGCTAAATACTCATCACAGAAGGATCTTATTGGCTGCAGGTTGTGCAGCCAAAAAACTATCTTAAAGCTATGGATTGAACCATCCACCTCCTCTACTTACATCTGGCTTTCTTACTTCAGAGACATTGCCTTGCTTGAGGGAACCACTGCTAAACTCAATGGGGCTAAAGACAGAACTATTCAAAGCTGGTCAATAACAGCCAAAATGTTGTTAGAAAAACTTAAACCTTGACTTCCTAATTATGTGTACTTGTTTTATTTAATTATGTTATTTTAGTCGTGGTAATTTTCATGGCATCTGTTTGTATATAGTTTATTGAATCTGTCATAATGTTTATGATGCAGCTAAAATTATAATAAAAAAGTTAATCACAAAAAAAAAAAAAAAAAAAAAAGCATCAAATCTTGGCAATTGCCTATTGAGAGGATTTGGTATTTCCAATTATTGTAGGACTGTTACATTCTTCTAGTCTATTGTTATAACTATTAGGTTCGGCTTCTTTTATTATTAAATGAATATTATACTACGTGCTGTGAGGATAATAAAAGATTAGGTTATGTTTTAAACAGTTTTTTTAGGTCTATTATACAATGAATTATAGGCCTATAATTAAAATTATTAAAAAGGCTATAATATTTCCTAACACTGCAGTCATCAATGAAAATTAAGCACAGCTTTACATGGTAAAATTAAGCGTTTACATGGTAATTTTTTGCTGTTGGATCGGATTAGAAAAGGAATAAACCACCCCTTCCAATCCGATCGAAATTTCATTCGGATCGAGCTCAATCGGATCAATTAAGGTGTTTACATGAACATTTTTCAATCCAATTG
The DNA here is from genome assembly GCF_018812025.1 of Megalobrama amblycephala. Taxonomy (NCBI): domain Eukaryota; kingdom Metazoa; phylum Chordata; class Actinopteri; order Cypriniformes; family Xenocyprididae; genus Megalobrama; species Megalobrama amblycephala. The sequence continues at coordinate 76,618 of NW_025953340.1, read as the reverse complement.
AGCCGTCAATCCGATTACAAATAGATTATTTGAGTGCATGTAAACATAGCCAATGTTCCATATTCTTATTCAGACAATCATCTCAGATTACGCATGTAACCATGATTCACTGAGAACAGGGAACAAGATGCTGCATCAAAAGCACTAGGGGAGCACCTCCACGTGAACCGGTGTCTGAAACACTTATCAAATCCCGACACTATCATATTGACCGGTGACTACCGTAATGGTGCATACAGTGTGACAGTAGATAAGGTGCGTCATCCGCTTAACATCTGAGGGGTGTGTAGGTGTTGTAAAACACAGGGTGTTATGTGTCTACTGCAGTGGTGTAGAAAGAGAGGGAAGATGCATGCTTGCTTATTACTTGTTTGCCAGCCTCTTGCTTACAGCTCACTGCTGCTGGCTAGCCCTTGGTGGTGAACATGGAAGCAGCTGTTGTGTAAGTCTACCCATGCCAGTACAAAGCCTCTCCTTCACCAAGAATCCTGTCAGGCCACCACGCATCACGCAAGACTCCTGTCATCATACATTAAGGCAGTCCTCCGACAGACTGGAGTTCTGGCGGTCATCCTGAATTCTTTTCTTGCCATCAGATTATATCCCCTGTGGCAATCCAATGGTGGAGAAAGGAGCCCAGGAACAAAAAAGTAGGTCCAAACTAGGAAAAGTCATCAACTTTTTACTTCCACCTGTTCACACTCCAAGCATGGAATCGCTCACAGCTGTAGCCAATAATGGCCCTATGGAGGTCAGTATAAATCTGGGAATTTTTCTCCACTCAAGGTTGAATGGTACTGGGTGCAGACACCCCCAGGACGAGGCGTGGAAACAAAGGGAGGCCTAGAGTGAGGCAGACTGAAGAGAAAAAGGACATGGTTAAACTTATAACTTCTGCTTTACCAATGTTGCCTTTATTCTTGTTTTGTCTTCCCCCTTCAAGGTGGCCTAGTGTTCAAGCAGACGAGGAGAACACAGCTGTTACAGATACCCCAGACCTGGAAGAACCTAAATTCCAGTTTAGATTCCTTTTGGCCCTCCTCAGTTCTTGATTAAATAAAAGACAATTTATGTTAACCCTGCTCCCGCCTCTCTAGTGGTTGTGTTTTGTGGCAGCTTAAACCTCTCCTTGCACTGGTGATGTGTCACAGTTGGCGACACATCGCCAGTTGGTCATGTCTAAACCCAGAGCCATGCTAGACCCAGGGCGGATCCTCACTAAGCAGACTCCAGAGGATGATGTGGAAGCCTACTTGGAGGTATTTGAAAGGACTGCAATCAGAGAGAAGGGGCCTGAATAAGATTGGGGTGCACTGTTGGCACCGTTTTTGACTGGGGAGGCCCAGACGGCCTGTCAAGATCTGGCTATTAGAGATGCAGCTGATTATGGGAAGTTAAAGAAGGCCATCTTGGCCCATTATGGGCATAGCCTCCCTGCTCATGCCCAGCGTTTTACTACATGGACTTTTGATCCAATCCAGCCAGTGAGACCTCAGATAGCCACCTTGACCCGACTGACTAAGGCCTGGCTCAGTTCTGGGGATGGACCCCGTTGGTGGACAGAACACAGTTAGACCGTTGCATTCGTTCCCTGCCAGCTGAAGCCAAGCGCTATGCTGCGCAAACAAGCCCCACTGATGTTGAGACTCTGATAGCGCTGTTGGAAAACCACCAAGTGACAATTTGGTGTAAGATTTTGTAATGATTTTAGAAAATTAAATGAAATCTCATGCTTTGATGCTTATCCTATGCCCAGAGTTGATGACAGGGTTGGGAAGGTTACTTTTAGAATGTATTTCACTACAGATTACAAAATACATGCTTTAAAAAGTAATCAGTAACGTATTTAGTTACATTACTCAAGTTTAGTAACTTAATCTAAATACTTTGGAATACTTTGAAATACTAAACACAAAGGACCATATTAACTTAATGTTCTGTTTTAAGTTTACAACCTGTAAATAAAAAATTACCTCTACCCACCAGGATTTGGTTTTCCACTAAATTCTATTTTTAACATCAGTTACAAAATGTATATCTGCAATTTATTAGGCATAACCTATGTGTTGGTAAAAAATTTCAATATCTTGATAAACAAATTAAGAAAATATTTGTTTCTTTCAACATCACATCCATATATAATTACTATTGATATATCGTTCCTAAATTATATTTTTATATTTGTAAAGATGTGTATCAGAGGGATTACAAAATATTAAATAACAATAAAATATTGTTAATATAGGTTGTTGTATACAGTAGGTGTATAGAGTCGAAATGACACAGTGGTTTTATTAACAAAGTTTGTTTGTAACATTTAGAATGTTTAAAAAGAAAATGAAATGAAATGATCTACCCAATAATCTCGAGAGAAGGTCTATGTTCAAAGCTGACTCACCTACGGTTTCTCAACAGTTTTTTGCATCTCTCCACCACCACATTTTACAGGTTTGGAAAAAAATATGATCATTTTGTATGAACTATCCCTGATATAAATATGTTTATACTAATATTTAACCCTATTGCACGGATAGCTCCATTTTTAAAAAAATAATCCTTTATTTAATTTTTTAAATTATTATTAGTGATGCACCTATTTTGACTTTTCATGGCCAACAGAAGCAAATTGGCTGATTCTGATACTGGTTGCAGATTTTTTTTTTTTTTAAAGCAAATTTATTTGTTGTTTATTAGTTCAAAAAAGGTGTAGCTCTTTGATTTTAGAGGCAAACACTGGATTTTTATCACAATCCCAACAAAGATGTTATGAACATGAGCATGATCAGTTGTTTTTCATTTAAATTATTGTATAATTTCAAGATTAACAGCAAAAACAGCCTGGTCTGACTTTAGCTTTGTGAAATTATGCTACATAAAACACCTGCATGAAATGTAAATTCACTCTCTGACAGCAAGTGGCGCTTAAGGAACAGCAGTGATATAGCGTTTCCATGGTTACAGCTATACACAATGCAGCGCTGAGCTGGAGATAAGAGGAAAAGCCATCAAAATTTGTCTGAATACAGTTCCCACCAACCCCAATTTAATATTTATATTATTCTTCCTATATTTCGCGAACAGTGAGCTTGTGCATAGTGCAGTATTTTCTCTGTTGGCGCGTCTGTTCTCCTCTTTGTGTCTGTGTTCAGCGTGTGCCTGTGTTAAAGTCCTGTTGACAGTTGGCTTATATCTGACAGTTTAAACAAGGATTATGTTGATGTTAGCATCTGCCCTACTCCCTTAACTGATCATAAAGCTATTTGCATATCTCTTAATATCTCAGCTGGTTCTACACTTACCACACACTCAAGTTATTGGAAGCTTAACTGTTCTGCACTGCAAAATGTGATAGTCCAATATAAGATTAAGGACATGATTTCACTTTATTGGTCTAAAGCAAACAAAGAAAACTGTTTCGGGCTCAACTGGGACCTGCTCAAATATGAGATAGGAAAATATTTAAGAAAGTTTGGTGCTGAAACAGTCAAAGCCAGGAAAGCAGAGGAGTTAAAGATTGTCTCTAATATAACAAATTTATCCTGCAGAGAATTTGACTCCCTAACAAAGGAGGAAAAAGAAGGGTTATCTTACTCACAAATCAAACTTGATGAAATGTATCGGCAAAAAGCAAAGGGTGCCTTTATCAGGTCTCGCTCTAAGTGGTTAGAAGAAGGTGAACAAAACTCGTTATTTCTTTGGTCTAGAGAAATATCGTTCCACCAACAACAGTATCAGTAAGTTAAATGTTAATGGAGCTATCACTGAAGATCATCGTAAAATATCTGAGTTTTGTTCAAAATTCTATAAAGACTTGTATAGCTCTCAATATAGCCCAACTGTGTCTGATAATTTTTTAAACTCCCTTTCAGTGAAGATAATAAGCGAAGTGGATAGAGAGCACTGTGACATGCCTATATCACTTGAAGAAGTACAGCAAGCTGTAAACCAACTAAAAAATAACAAATCACCAGGGTGTGACGGGCTATCCTCCGAATTTTATAAATCCTTTATAGCTGAACTGTCCCCTTTTTTATTGAAAGTCTTCTTAGAATCCATTGAAAACGAATGCCTCCCCACCTCTCTGACCCAAGGAATAACAGTCCTAATTCCTAAACCAAACAAGGACAAATTATTTTTAGATAATTGGCGCTCAATTTGTTTACTTAACAATGATTATAAAATCTTAGCTCTCTTATTAGCTAGAAGATTACGGTCTGTTCTGGACTCCATCATAGACGAAACACAATCAGGCTTCATGAACAAAAGGCATATAGGAAATAACATTAGGCTCATCTTAGATATTTTAGATTACCCAGAAGTGGTAGAGGAAGGTGGGCTCATGCTGTTTGTAGATTTCTACAAAGCATTTGACACCGTTGAGCATCCGTTCATTTTACAGTCCCTTAAAAAATTTGGTTTTGGTGACTTTTTTTCCTCAGCTATTAAAAGTCTTTATAACAATAGTAATAGCTCAATTAGACTACCAGGTGGTATGTCTCCCAGGTTCAATGTCTCTAGAGGCATCCGACAAGGGTGCCCGGCTTCGCCTTACCTCTTCCTATTGGTAGCCCAGCTTTTGTCTGATCATATTAAATCAAGTGAGATAAACGGCATCAATATTTGTGATAGAGAGCTTATTATATCTCAACTGGCGGACGATACCACTCTCTTTCTTAGAGATGAAAATCAAGTCTCTGGTGCAATACATACCATAGAAAAATTTTCCATGGCCTCTGGCTTAAGGCTGAATATCAATAAGTGTGAAATCATGTCTATTAAGGACTGCTTGAAATCTTCCATTTGTAATATCCCAGTCAAGAGTGAACTTGTTCACTTAGGTATCACAATTACCAAGGACCAACAAAAAAGGACTTTATTGAACTTCAACCCTATTATTCAAAGAACCAGAAAAAAGCTGAACCAGTGGCTGTTGCGGGATCTCTCCCTCAGAGGCAGAACCCTACTGTCTAAGACAGAAGGTTTATCATGGTTAACATATCCAGCTCTATCTCTGTATGTGGACAAAAAACATATTGCTGAGATTGACAAACTACTTTTTAATTTCTTATGGAAAAATAGAACTCATCATGTGAAGAAGTCTGTTCTAACAAATGACTATGAAAAGGGTGGATTAAACTTTATCGATTTCTGTACTCTTAATAATACTTTTAAAGTAAATTGGTTGAAACATTTCTTTAAAAATCCTAATTCTATTTGGAATGTCATACCGTGTCATATTCTGTCAAAACTGGGTGGGTTGAGCTATTTCTTAACCTGTAATTATAATATTGATAAAGTCCCGATAAAAATGGCATCCTTTCACCGCCAGGCCTTCCTTTCATGGTCTCTTATTTTCAAACACAACTTTTCACCCAACAAATATTACATATGGAACAACAAAGACATACTGTTTAAACACAAATCTTTATTTATTGATTACTGGTTTAATAATAACATTATTTTTGTTGACCAATTATTTAACAGGGATGGTTGTCTTTACTCTTATAATGAGTTTCTAGAAGAATACAAAATTCCTGTGTCTCCTGGAGATTATGCTAAAGTCTTTGAAACAATTTCCTCTGGTGTCTGCATGTTATATAGAGCTCAACCAAGATTGGACACACAACAACTAACTTTGTTATCGCTGACTGACACTTCAGTTGGTAAGATTTGTTTTTTCTTGTAACAATGGTAAGAACAATAAACTAATTAGATCCCTGTTCAAAAAATATATTATCACAGTCCCATATGTAGTTCCATACTGGAATAAATTTGTGCAAAACATTGACTGGAAGAAGGTCTGGCCAACCGATATTTGCTGACCAACAAAATTAGAGAAATATCATTTAAAATAATTCATAAGTTTTACCCGTCTAATGATCATATTGTAAAAACATTTAAAAAAGACATTGATGTAATGTGCACTTTCTGCTCTATGAGTATTGAAACAGTTACCCATTTGTTTTGGCACTGCCCTTTTGTTCAGAGTTTCTGGTCTGACATTTGTAATTTTATTGCAGAAAAAATTGAGAAAGATTTCAAGTTGTTTTGGAAGGATGTTCTTTTTGGCCTTTATGACCTCAACAGAACTAAGACTAGGCCTAATGAAACTTTCATTATTAATCTCATTATTCTCTTGGCAAAATTTTACATTCATAAATGTAAGTTTGCGCATTCCAAAACATCTTTTATTGCTTTTAACATTGAGGTCAAGCAATATATCAACACGATTAAGTATTCTCTTAATCAAAAGGCAACAAAAACTGTGAAGGTGTGTAAACAATTTGATATATTTTTGTAAGTCTGTACTTCCCCTGGCAAAATATGATGATGTGAGTATTTTCTTAATTTTTTGTTTATGTTAAAAAACTTGCAATGTTGGAAACTGCACAATATGTTATTTTTATAAAGGAGATGAATGCTCATGTAAACTGTGCAATTGTTGAATTGTTGAAAAAAAAAAAAAAAAAAAAGTCCTGTTGACAGGCTTAGTAAATATCTCCTGACATTTTGGGAAATTATAAAGCAGTTTGTTTGCAAGCCCGGAATATAGATAGACCAAAATAAAACTAAAAAACCTTTGGATTTATGACCGGTGGAGTGGACTACTGCATCTCTATTTTTGATCATGAACTCGAGTACGTGCCGTATAGGCTACCTAAACATTTGGAATTAATTATTAAGATTTAAAGTTTGTCTGTAAAGTACACCAAGAAATTGGCTTTATGAAACATTATTTAACGCACGATTAAGTGGATGTTAATTCTATGAGGATTTCGTGTTATTTTTGAAAGACCTAATAAATTCTTATAAATATTAACCATAGGCTAATGATAACCATACAAAGCTCAACGTACGAGTAAATAGGAAAATAAGGAGAAAATAAGGAAAATAACATTTTCAAAGACCAAGAACAGCTTAGGTAAGGTGACCAGATTTCTGAAATGGAAACCGGGGACATTTCCTATGTGAGTGGTCAAAATACCACCAAAATCTAATTTGTTATTATCTATTAATTAAAAAACGGGGACAGTACATTTTTGATTTTTTTTTTTTTTTTTTTTTTTTCACATTTTACATTAATAAATATTATGATTTAATTTTATTATTAGGATTTTTGGTATGGTTTTAATACAATTCACCAAAATAACTAGCCAGTAGGCCTAACTACAAAAAAACTATTAAACTATTACACTATTTTGAAAAATCACATTACAAAATATGAGATAAATAACACAAATAATATTTGCAACATTTATTATTGAATTGAATATTTAAATTTTCACAAACTGTTTATACTGTACGAAATTACAACTTTTGTCCAATGACATTTTCATTTTCTGTTAACAGCTTTACTGACATGAAAGGAGCTTTGTTGTAGTATTCTTGAGTAAAGTTCATAAAATGTGAACGCGCTGCCGGTGTATATGCAGGGGCGCCGCCAGGAATTTTGGGCCCCATGACAAAAAAATCTAATTGGGCCCCCCTCTGCGCAGCTGTTGTCACCACATCTCTAGGACCTAACTGTCCCATCAAAAGCTTTACATAACTCTAATCAAAGGCTTGCAACTGTCTTGCTTCTTGTAGTTCAATACTAGTACCAGGGCTGGACTGAGGCTGATTTTCATGCCGTTAAGTAAATTTAATGCTATTAAATCCTGTCATCATTTACTCACTCTCATGTTGTTCCAAACCTGTATGACTTTCTCTCTTCTGTAAAACACAAAAGAAGATATTCTGAAGAATGTTGTCAACCAAACCATTTTGGTTAAGCTACCCTTGACTCCAATTATTTTATTTTTTGTTGTAAGGAACCCCCCCATCGGCCCAAAAACGGAGTCCGACGGCGTTGGGCGAAGGTTAACGCGTGTATGCCTTTTTAGCGTCTCTGTGAAGCTCACTTAATTTCACTCGTTTAATCAGACTCCAATTTCAAATGATTCTTATTTTAAGGGTTGTGTCTCCAATTAGAAATTAATCATTTGTTATGTATTAATTTAGATATTTGATTATTCTGAGTATCTCTTATTTTCAATTATTCTTTCATTACGGACCCATATCACTTAGAAAAGTCACTTCGGCCGTTTTAGTTCTTTTCACGATCACAAACTCGCCAGTTCTGGTCTTAGTCAGAGGGTGCAGAGTTTACTAATGCATTTGAGTCGAACCGCCACATGCTTGTTCATACAAAAACACAGTTTTCTTAGTCACGATACTGCAACTTGCTAAGCCAGTTGATAAACAAAAATCAAAAGGTCCCATGATGTGCAACATGCTCCTTTCATTGAGCCTTTAGTTTTAATCCATCCTGACGCAGATTTGTGGAAATACGGACTCCAATAATCTACCGGTCATAATGATTTCAGAAGAATCCAGAGTAAATCAAATATAACATTTTATTTGTCAAGTAAAAATGGATCATGCCAATTACATTACAATTAGACAATTAGAAGCCAATTCAGAAATAATAAATGCATAACATCGATTACTCAAAGAAATGCATATATACACAGGGATGGGTGAATGTCCTCAACCAGGTTCTGGTTACAGAAGGTCCCCCCTGACTGCTTTGCACTTTACCTTTTATACCAGACCAGAACAAAAGGGTTGTAAATATTTACTACACCAACACCTGTTTTGGGGAGAGAGGAATGGGTTTTCACAAAAGGCACCACCCAAAAGAGGACAGAATTTTCCTAAGTTTTCAATCTTCTTCATAATACCATTGACTGCTGTGAAATTGAGACCAGTTTACCAATCGCACTGAGACAAATTAAATGATACCAAACATGAAAAGGGAAAAACAATAGATACACAAGTTACATTATACATAGAATATAAATTTTCAGTGACTTGAGTCAGGGGGAAGGAGAGTTTGTGTGTGTGTGTGTGTGGGGGGGGGGGTTGCATACTGTAGATGTGTGGGGGCAAGGCATTGTCCTATGCTATTCTTTTAAGATCTTCTCTCCAGATACGCTTTATTGCTTTATTGCAGGATGCTTGATCTCAGTTTTTGTTTAGCAGGAAAATCAAGCCTTACAGATGGCCCCTGGCCCCTTGGGGCAAATTCAATGAGTCCCTGAGGGGCCACTTTTGGACATTTCCTGCTTCCATATGTTGGGTGTTATTTTCAGAGTGTTCATAGGCTGTCTCTTAGTAGTGTCAGTCAATGGGTGCAGGAGTCAAGTCGTCACCTGAAATAACAACATTAGGGCATGTTGAACATTAGGATGAAAGTACAGCAGGATGCATCTCTGTGGCACACAGTCCCTTTAGGTGTGTACTGTGTTGACTGGATGCTGCAGCCGCTGGACATGTCTGTGATCCTCTTGGTCAGGTTTGCTTCCACCTGCACTTGGCTGTGGTGGTATTCTGTCTGTAGAATGACTGGTTGTGCCAAGTCTGTTGTGTTGGTCAGCATGAGCAGAACGTGTCAGGAAAGTCTCATTACACTTTGCGGAAACACCTGTGTCCATCCCAGGTTTAATTGATCCTGTGAGAAATCCTCGGTTACCTTCAAGTAGAAGGTCTGGTTTGCCGGGCAGGTCAAATTTCCATGGGTGAAGGATTCATTTAGCTGATGATGCTCCATTGCGTGCCGGACACCTGAACAACCTCTGAGTGACCATTCAATACTTGAACACTGATGAACTTGGTGTTATTGTAAGATGAGGAAAAGGGTTGTTGGAAAAACAGAATAACACAAAATAACACATGATGAACATGTCAAAAGTGCGAGTGGTAAAGAAGGTCTCCCTTTCAGAGTCCTATCTTTAGAGCAGGTCTCATTTAATCACCAGATTCTTCATTATGATAGTGGAATTTAGACTTGGTCTGGATGAGTTAAAGGCAAGTAGCAAAGAGTCTAAATAACTAGTATATTTACCAGTGGTATAAATAATTAAATATATCACATACTTAAACATAGAAATACACAATTTCATAATTACAATTATAAAACTGTCTGTAATAGTTGTTTTAACTACATATCCTTAATGCAGAACTTAGGTTTCAATCAAGTCAATTAGAAAATGGAATTTACCGAAACAGAGATTAAAAATCTCTGGTTTAGCTTTTACAACCATCATCTGTGCATTTGATGTACAGGCAAAGTCACACTCAAGAATAGAGGTCTGGGAATTGAGTAACTGATTTATAGAAATGCCTGCATTTCAGTTCTAACTGTTTAGTTCATTTTGTCATTAGTCATATATTGGAAACTAGGGGGCCCTCCTAGTTTGCAACACTGCCAAGTACTGGATATAATAAACGTTTTGTCCAAAGAGACCAGTTACATTACTGAATAGGTCTCATTTAGATTTTGAATTTGGAATTTGAATGATCAGAAATTCTATTAATTGATGTGTGACTAAAGCCATGCACATGACCTGCATATTACAGTGTTTCCATAACACCTCAAAATTGACACAGTTAAAAAGGAAAAGAAATTACAATAATTTCCCTTGTCCTATATGTATGAAGGTGAATGATGTATGTTAGATTTGCATTATGTAAATGCCAGGTAGAGATGTTGTGAGTTTGTAGTATGTGTGTTCTGTATGTTTGTGTAGAAGATGGGTGGTGTCTATGCTACCATAATTTGTGTTGCATAATTTAGTTCCAGTTTTACACTGGGAGGCCATGTATCTATTAGTGTCATGAGATGGCCTCTTGAAGTTTCTACACCCCCATCTCCTGCATGTGAAGTTGTATGTCATGGCTCAATACAGGTGGGACCAGAACCTTGTGGAATCTGGCCCTTAACATGGCAGCTGTTAATCCTGAAAGGGAAACAGACATACAGAAAAAACAGTTGATCTTGAACCTTTAAACAAATTGCATTAAGATAGATGGTGCCATCTTAGTTTTTCTTAAATGGTCTTATCCAGACAGTTGTTGCAAATGGCTTTAATCTGTTAAGATTGTATGCCATTTGTTTTAGTTTACAGAGACATAGATCATTATTAGGATTATGTTTCTGCAAAGAAAAGGCCAGATAAACTGAATGTTAGTGGTCAGATCTGACTGCTGGTGTTTAAGCATGGTCAGAGAATCTTGCACCTTGAGTTGCTATTGCAGCTGTGCTTATACAGTCTGTTGTGTTGTGAGTTTTATGGCACCCGGGTCTCCTGGGGAAATCTCACATTAGTTAGTTCTGTGATTAGGACACCAGATCACCTTTTGTGGTGTTGTGCTGTTTGTTTAGCAATTGGTATGTATGGTGTCATTCAAATACTTGACCATTTGGACCTCTGTGGTCTGTAAAAACAGAAGAGTTTCTGCCTGATATTAACATTTCACACAACTTTAATTACATGTCCAGTAAAATAACTTCCCTGATCAGATCCCATATGATCCAGCGCCCTCAGAGAGGAGTTTGCTAACACTTTGTCCACTTTGTTTGTGGTTTTGTTGCAAAGGAAAATCAAAACTTATACTTCCTCTTGTCACTGGGTTACAGATCAATAGAATCAAATTTTAATTCTGTTTTGATCTTGAATGGATTTAGCCTATTCAAGATATGACAATCAGGTTGATTGTTTTAGTTAATAAATACTGGGCATTGTAATTTTTCTCATTAAAGATTCTTGCACAGATAGAAGATAAAGAAGTTCTTTCCCATTAATTTTATTTATTCCTTCCATTTTTCTTAACAACTTATTTAATGCAATTGTGAAGCACATTGTAGCCTTATGGCAATTCTATGCTCCTGTGCATGGTTTAACTGCAGCTATATGGAAGATAGCTGAGTGTTCCATTTAGGAGACAAACAAATTTAACACAGACACACATGTTGTACTATTTCAGTACTCGTTATTCCAACTTACACAAGACACATGGTCTAGAATGCATAGCATCTAACCTCAAACCTAAGTGTGTCAACGCATCACTTACAGTAAGGCAGTCATGTGTTTTAAAGAATAAACTCAACTAGTCTAGGTGCACATGTAGCACAAACAACTAGAATGTGTGTTCTGTGAGAACAATGTGTCTAACACAATTACAAATTTGAATCCTTCCATTGATTCCTCATAATACTCTCAGCACTAATAGTGCTCCCAACTTCTGTCTTCATTCTGGTTCCATCTTACTACATTATAATTCCTTCTGCTCCTCTCCAAAATCCTTTCTTCTTCCAAACCATTGCTTAAATCATCATGAGATTAAAGGCCATCCCCGGCCATCATAATATAATATATATCACGATGTGACCATAATATGAATTATATTATATTAAAATAGTATAAATTAAAAATAATTTTATTTGCTGGTATCAAGAGGGTCTTGGCTGAGTAATTGTTCCAGAGAGTGACTTGTTATCACTTCACTGATCTTTTAGAAAGCATTTGGCCCTGCAGCTACAGCTGTGATGGCATTGCTTTGTGTTCACAGCAACAGGCTAAACTGGAAACAGTTATAGACTTTGATGCTGTGAATATTGGGTCAAATCATTTGCTCAATTTTAAGATTTTTGTGACTACAATATAGAATTGGACACAATTTTCTTATTTTTGGGCTAAGATGTTATCAATTACACTCCTCTGAGAATCTATTTGGATATGAAAAGAAAGGTTGGACAAACACAGGTTTGATTGAGAGCACAAAGATTAATTGTTGGTCTGTTTGTTTTTTCAGTTTCTTTTGAGACACTGAACAACATACAAGAGTGCAATAATTTTATGTTTTTATACTTTTATGAAACAAAGACAAACTGAGCATGTCCTCTGAATGGGTGAAACCCTCAGGCTTGGTTACAAGTCTCTCAGTAACATTATAATTATCATTATACACATCAGTTTTAACATTTAGTGTATTTTCCCAGTTGCAGTCTCTCCAGGACTTCTGCATGGCAGCAGTTCTCCAGTACTGAGACAGAATTATACCCAAATCTTTTATTTTGAAAACTTTTTAGTTTTACAACATTGTTTTGTCCAGCTTTACATTCCACACACAAAGGATTTCAGTGAGAGATTTTTCCCTTGTTATCTTTTGGCTTATCCAATCACAAGATTTTTCCACAGTGTGACCATTTGCTTATTTTCAGTGTTGCAACGTCGTTGCAGCAAGACAAATAAACATGTAGCTGGGCATTCTTTACCTCAGAATTTAGGTTTCAATTTACAGTCCTCTGTTGAATACCAGAATAAAATTTGGATGATGTTATTCCAATTTAAGGTTAATCTCTTGTTGCTTAGGCAAACAAGGAGATCTTTTAACGTTAAAGCAAGGGATATCATTTCTCATCTACACTGCTGCTATCATGTCCCTGATAACATGTGGTTGTCTAATTCTCCAGCCCCACCGGATTTCGGTCTCCGGTCTTAAATCTATGGGTATGCCGACCCATTTTACGAATGTGTAGGATGCAGCAATCTTTCCCTCAACACTTCTAAAAGGCAAATAAGAATGGACTTACCACGGCTGAAGAAAGATAAGATGATCAAGCCTCTTACTTGTTGCAAATCCCAATTTTCCACTGAAAAGACACTCGCCAACAGGATATGGGAGATCACGTCGGGGTCACCACTTTGTAAGGAACCCCCCCATCGGCCCAAAAACGGAGTCCGACGGCGTTGGGCGAAGGTTAACGCGTGTATGCCTTTTCAGCGTCTCTGTGAAGCTCACTTAATTTCACTCATTTAATCTGGTTGTGTCTCCAATTAGAAATTAATTTAGATATTTGATTATTCTGAGTATCTCTTATTTTCAATTATTCTTTCATTACGGACCCATATCACTTAGAAAAGTCACTTCGGCCGTTTTAGTTCTTTTCACGATCACAAACTCGCCAGTTCTGGTCTTAGTCAGAGGGTGCAGAGTTTACTAATGCATTTGAGTCGAACCGCCACATGCTTGTTCATACAAAAACACAGTTTTCTTAGTCACGATACTGCAACTTGCTAAGCCAGTTGATAAACAAAAATCAAAAGGTCCCATGATGTGCAACATGCTCCTTTCATTGAGCCTTTAGTTTTAATCCATCCTGACGCAGATTTGTGGAAATACGGACTCCAATAATCTACCGGTCATAATGATTTCAGAAGAATCCAGAGTAAATCAAATATAACATTTTATTTGTCAAGTAAAAATGGATCATGCCAATTACATTACAATTAGACAATTAGAAGCCAATTCAGAAATAATAAATGCATAACATCGATTACTCAAAGAAATGCATATATACACAGGGATGGGGTGAATGTCCTCAGACATTCACCTATCTCTGTATGGGGGTTCTGGTTACAGAAGGTCCCCCCTGACTGCTTTGCACTTTACCTTTTATACCAGACCAGAACAAAAGGGTTGTAAATATTTACTACACCAACACCTGTTTTGGGGGAGAGAGGAATGGGTTTTCACAAAAGGCACCACCCAAAAGAGGACAGAATTTTCCTAAGTTTTCAATCTTCTTCATAATACCATTGACTGCTGTGAAATTGAGACCAGTTTACCAATCGCACTGAGACAAATTAAATGATACCTAACATGAAAAGGGAAAAACAATAGATACACAAGTTACATTATACATAGAATATAAATTTTCAGTGACTTGAGTCAGGGGGAAGGAGAGTTTGTGTGTGTGAGTGGGGGGGAGGGGGGGGGGGGGGGGGATGGGTTGCATACTGTAGATGTGTGGGGGCAAGGCGTTGTCCTATGCTATTCTTTTAAGATCTTCTCTCCAGATACGCTTTATTGCTTTATTGCAGGATGCTTGATCTCAGTTTTCGTTTAGCAGGAAAATCAAGCCTTACATGTTATACAGAAAGAAAGTAATTCATGTTTGTAATGACATTAGGGTGAGTAAATTAAGACATTTTGGGTTGAACTACTCCTTTAAAACAATAACATTTTTAAAGAGTTAACACCTAATTTATGTAAGACACTGATATCTATCTTTCATGATGCTCTCATTGAAATAACATTTTACTTAGGACTATTAAAAATGTCATAAAACATATTTAAAGAAATAAAAAATAAAGCTTTGTCCTTATCCCATGGGATACAGGCTTTAGAACTGTTTTGTTATTATCTTTTAATTGCCCTTTTAACTGTAAGATCATGGTAGACAGAGCACAGGTAAAACCATGCTTCTTATTACCTTGGGTATATGGTTTCTAAAATAAATAATAAACTATAGATTGTGTAATAAAATATTGTAAGCACAGAAAATACGAAAACAGTCTTTATGAAAGAAAGTGATTTATATTCCGCAATATTAAACATAAGTAGGCCTAATAATAGCAACATTTTTAATAAATACATTTCTGCCAAAACACCATATTTCTTCACTGGTAGTAGCTGCAAGGTAAATTACTATAAAGGTGGTGGTTTTGGATTGACAAGCTTGTAGTTGTGTGTATTGGCGTTTTCCAATTTACCTCGTCATGTCTTTACATGGTCGCAGCTGTTTTCAGCTAGATTCACCACCGAACCTGTAATGTTCCCATATCACACGACTGTTTTAAACACAATTCTGAGACAAATCTGAAAGGATCAAGGCATCAAGTGACTTGCGCTGTTTATTACTTCATATGGCGGCAGTGGTGAGCGGGTATATTTGCCTTTTGCAGTTTGTCATGCGCTCCAATTAAAAACAAAAAACAGCGCGGGAGGGGGAGGTCTCTCTCACTTTGGCCTCTCTCACTCAAACCAATGGGCCAGTCCTTGGCAAAAAATAAATAAATAAATAAAAAAAATAAAAAAAATAACCTTTTATCGGCCCCAAAGTGCGTCGGCCCACCGGGAAAATGCCCGGTATGCCAGATTACCAGTCCAGCCCTAGTCTCTGTATTTCTTGCGCGCCGTGCATTGATTGACTGTCTGCGACTAAAGGCATCTTTACACAGCCGATTTATGGCTGTTCTGAAGCGGGTCTGTACCTGCTCAGAATTCAGTGTAAAGATGCAATGCCGTGTTAAAGAAGACCTAAAATACACCGGGTCTGACCCACCTCAGCCTCTAGTATCAAAGGCGAGTCTGATACTGTTCTGGTTCAGTGTAAATGAACGTGAAATATAGCCGCTCTAAACTACGTCATTGTCATGACAACCAAAAGCATTCCAGTCAGCTCAGGCGGCGCGAGATTCAAGAAGCAGGAGACCAAACATATAACTTAGGGCAAATAATAAAAATAATGTCTTCCAACAAGGGGCATTGAAGTAAAAGAGTCCTGTACTCACATCGTGAAGCAAAACCACCAAAATAACAGCAGAGAATCGTCGTGGGTCATCAATTGACTTTCGCCGTTTGTAATCTTCCCATGAAGAGACTGTCAGATCAACGCGCTGCTACATTTTTCTCAGATAAGGTAAATGCTTAACACAATCGGCGTCACTGTGATTGTGTACTTTTATATTATATTCCAAAAATCACGATATTTCACCCACACACGACGGTCTATCTGGTGATCTGCTGCTGCCTGATACACGCAAATGCTAGCATCATTAGTTGTTTCTGTCTCTTTGAAAAAAAAAAAAATGTTCGACCTCTTTTAATCCTGTTGTGAACTACCCGGTGTAATAATGTATAATTTTTTGTTGCATCGTTCAATTTTTATTATGACAAACATCAAAGCGTGAGATATAGCACGCAGTTTACTACTTTACATTTTTGTATTTTTTTATTTCGAGTTATATTTCATTGTTTATTATTTAATTATTTTTAAATTAATTTTGTTAAAACTGTTAGTTTTGAAATACTTATGTTCAAAGCATTGTTTCCCGCGATTTTAATTCCTGTGTAAATGCATTTATGCCGCTTCAGAGGAGCATTAAACAGTCTGTGTAAATGTACATTTTTGTGAATTTATGCCGCTTCAGAGTTGGTTTCTGTGCCGCTTTTTCTGTGTAAAGATGCCTTAACTAAACACCGTCACTGATGAGTGCGCTAAGGCAGGACCAAACCATTTCATGCAGATACAGGGGGGTGGTCGGTCAATATGGATGTTTTATTTTTTGGTCAATGGTGATATTTAACTTTTATTGCCAAATAAGTAAAATCAAAGACATCATTCATTTTATTATTATTTGAAATATACTCAATGATGATGGTTTATAAAGTGTATAATATAATAAAAATTTTAAATTAGTTTTTACCCATTTGTTGGGGCCCCTGTCAGTCAGGGGCCCTTGGAATTGTCCTAACTTTCCCCCCCTATACGGCGCCCATGTGTATATGGATACTGTAAAAGCGGTATTGAACTATTTAACATATTTTAATAGAGAGATATGTTTAGAAATATATATATTTTAACAGCACTATTAAGAAACCTCTATGCTGTATGCTGGCCAGACTTTTTTGTAATGTATTTGCGGATTATTTTGAACGAGATATAAAATGGGGACATTTCCGGGGACAGCTCCAGTCGGGGACGGAGCACCAAAAATCGGGACTGTCCCCGGAAAACGGGGATGTCTGGTCACCCTAAGCTTAGGCCTACCTCAGATGCTTTTTCAGATTAGACGTTGAATCCTTTGAAGCCGATAGTTTTGTTGCAGACATAGCTTGCATTGCACTATGATGTTACTGTATGTCCTCCTTCATGTTTATATAAGTAAAACTGTCTTTGAATTTCCACTAGAGAAATGCATTATGCCCTGTTTTCCCATCCATTTTTTGTGTGCGATCTCATGTCTGATGACTCTGCAGGTTGCTTATATCTGAACAGGCAGCGCACGTTTTTTTTTTAAACAGAATCATCAACATTGGCTCGTTGGTTAAAAATCCTCAAACAGCTTAGCCTATTAAATGAAATAAATGACATAAAAATTCAAAGTAATCCCTTTGGTAATCTAAAATACTTTTTGAATGTAACTGTAATTTGATTACCATCTATTTAAAATGTAACTGTAACGAAATACAGTTACTCAAATTTTGTATTTTAAATATGTAACGTCGTTACATGTATTTCATTACTCCCCAGCCCTGGTCGATGACCTCATCGAGTGCCTGGGGCCAGCCCGTTTTGTATCTACCCTGGACCTGACTAAGGAGTACTGGCAGGCCCCTTAACTCTTTCCCCGCCAAACACAGAATTTTCCAGGTATCTGTGTTTTAGGTGGTATACGGTAAGGAAGACCCGTGCGCATGCTCTGAAAGAGTACAAAACTTTTTGATCAAAGAAACCGACTGCGATCGGTTCAAACATGAATGGAGTAGCGAGAATGTAGGTCAAAATATCTGACGGACAAATGAAGAGGTATACGGCTGATCAAGTACTGGAGGAGTTGATGGACTCGGAGTCCGATCACTCCTTATTTGATCATTCTGAATCTGATCGGGACGAAGTAGTCAGTGAGAGAGATGCACATGTTGTCACAGAAAGTTATAGTCATGGACGAGCAGCAGATAGATTGTTCACCTCTCGATCTGGACGAAGACAAAGTTCACCTGTGTGTCAAAGAGTGGACAGTGACAGTTCAGACTGTGATACTTCAGACAGTGAGTGGACACATTCAAGGCCAAGATCTCATTCGTCGTTCCCAGGTGGCAGAACGCCACCTTTGATTATGGCTTACAGCTTATGAAAACCTTTTCATAATATTCTAATTTAGAATTTGGGGTTTTCATAAGCTGTAAGCCATAATCAAAGTTATAACAAATAAAGGCTTGAAATATCTCACTTTGCATGTAATGAGTCAATATAATATATTAGTTTCACCTTTAACCTACTGAAATAAATGAACTTTTGCACAATATTCAAATTTAGCGAGTTTCACCTGTATATATATATACATGTGACATCACCTGTGTATATATATATATATATATATATATATATATATATATATATACACACTAGGAATAACGTTTATGCGTGGTTATTGAAGAAACAAAAAACTTAAGTCACTGAAATAAAGCCAAAAAATATATATTAAATCTGTGTCAAGAGTTTTTGCTTAAGAATGATGTAAAAATTATGCTGCCTACTCGTTCATGTAAAACAATATAGAGATTTAAATTTTTGTCAAGAAACACAGTATGCGTGGAGGCGTGAATCATCATGAACAATGGGTCATTTACACCTGAGAAGACAAAAGAAAAAAAATCGCATAATGAGTTGTAATGACCTGTGTTGGAGAGACTTTTGACTGTCAAGATCGGATTTGTTATTATATGAGTGAACTTCTCTGGGTGCCGGTCAGAGCACAATTTATATAATGACGAGGAGACATGCGCTCAGGTTTAGATGGTGTATTGATAAAGATATAAGCCACAGAGGTACAGGTAGGTATCGGTTACAGGCAGTAGAGGCATTAGTCTGGAACATAAGAAATACAATAAAGGATAATGAAAATCTACATATAGTTTAACAAATATACAATAATAAACATCCATTGGTACATAAAGGCACTCAAAGTATATTAAATCCTCATTAATAACATTTCTCCATGAAATATAATATTCAAGAGGGAAAATTTACATCGTAAGCCATAAGCGATCATCTAACATAATAAACATAACTCCATATATGGACATAATCGCGGATATAATGGATATAATTATAGTGTGATCGCTCTTCTGGTATAAACCGCTCACAATATCAAAATCACGTCACAAACTTATCATTGTAAACCAAAGCAGTGTTATACATGCACAAACAGAAGAAATAATCATGTGAAACAGCGTCATTTAGCTAAACTAACAGAAACCATGACTACGGGCATGTCTTAACATGCGCGTGTGACGCAGTTATAAATAACTCAATACTGATCTCAATAGACACAAAAATGAGGCAAACAGGCTTACTTGCAGGTCAATGACTAACACCTTGAGGTAATTCTGCAGCAAATATCACCAATAAACAGCAATAAATGTCCTTTCAGTGATCGGCTCTACAGAGCATAACAGTTCAGCAGGCAACAGCAGATTAACTCACACACTGCTCTGCTGGAAGATGAAGTGCAATGTCAAAATAAAAGCCCTCTTGTAACTGAGCCTTTACAACAGCCGCCCCCAAAGATGAGAAGCATCTTTGTATTCAGGAAAGGCGACGTTATTTAGGAGGGTTGGGGAGCCCAGGCTCATCTGAAGGCAATGTTGGTAGTACAACCAAACGGGCTGCTGGTCTGGTATAGATCTGATCTGAGGTATAGGCACATCTGCTGATCTGACATGGCCATCAGGGCTCAGGTGTGTCTGAACGACTTTACCAACAGGCCATAAACCTCGAGGCAACTGAGGGTCAACAATCATGACATAGGTATCCTCTTGTAAGTCAGGTGGCGAGGCCATTTGTGTCTGGTATGTAGGCTAGGAAGGTAATCCTGGATAAATCTGGACCAGAATCGATCGGCCAGGATCTGGGAATGTCTCCATCTTCTGCGACTCAACATTTCAGATTCTGGGTAAATGACTTGAGGCAAAGATCCATCAGGCCGCCCATGAGGAGACTACTAGGGGTCATTGGGTCAATATCGGCCACGTCGGAGGATACATAACCCAAGGGTTTTGAATTAAGTATAGCCTCGACTTCCAACAAAACTGTCATCAGGACTTCTTCAGAAACCGACTGGGAACCCAAGACAGTATACAAAGCTGACTTCTCACCTCCCTCTCCCAAACACCACCAAAGTGAGGGGCTGATGGGGGATTAAAGCAGAAGTGGATCTTCTGGCGAGCAAGATGACGCTGCAGGTCAGGAGCTAAGGCAGCATAAGCTTCTCGCAACTCCCGCTCGCCTCCGTGAAAGTTGGTCCCTCGATCCGACCACAACTGTGCTGGGGTGCCTCTCCTAGCAATGAACCTCCTAAGGGCCATAAAGAAGGAATCGGTACTCAGGCTAGGGAGTAGGTCAAGGTGTACGGCTCTCGTAGTGAGACACTTAAAGACAATACCCAAACGCTTCTCTGTACGTCTTCCAATTTTGATTAGGAAAGGACCAAAACAATCCATCCCACATGCATGGAAGTCTATCAGGGGGGCTATCAGTGGTAGGTAAGGTGATAACCCCACAGAAGATAGACTTTCGCAACTCAGTTGGATCCTCACTAAGCTCAGGAGTAGGAAGGACTGGCCATTCTTGAGGGTCAAGGAGAAGGAAAGGGGTCCTTGGGACCATCGGTTTGGGGTAGCAAGGTAAGAAAGAGATCTCCCTTTTGTGAGGTCATCAGCAGTGTTATCTGCAGAACTAACATAACGCCAAGAGCACTGTTCGGTAAGCTCCTGGATCTCTGCGATCCTATTGCCTACGAAGACTCTGTAGCGACAGGATTCAGACTTCAACCACTGAAGGACCGTAGTAGAATCTGTCCACAGTACAGTAGACTGAATAGTCAAGGTCAACTCGTTTGCTAGCAACTTCGCAAACTGAGCTACCACTAAGCTCCCACAGAGCTCCAATCTGGGAATGGAATGCACTCTCTTAGGGGTAACACGGGACCGCGCGATAAGGAAGGACAGGAAGGTCTGACCTGCTGGGTCAATGGTACGTAGGTAAGCTACGGCTCCGTAGGCTTGCTCAGAGGCATCTGAGAAAATATGGACCTTGTGGGTAACCTCACCAACCCCAACTGCAGGGGGGACATAAGGGCGAGGAAAAGAGACACTAGGATGAAAGCAAAGTTCAATCAGGCTCCGGGCTGCATCAGCTGTAGAGAGGCTCTGGAGGCAATTATCAACGTAGAAACACTTCTCCACAGAGAAACGAATCTCCTCATCTGTCAAGGGGTGTTGACGGGTGTGGCGCTGGAATGCATAGATAGCACAACAAGGACTGGAGGTGGTACCAAAGGGTAGAACCAACCACTCGAAAGTCCGAGGAGCCTCATCCATCTGCAGGTCTCGCCATAAGAAGCGGAGTAGAGGACGATCCTCAGGCAGAAGGCGAACCTGGTGAAACATCGCCTTAATATCTCCGCTCACAGCCACAGGATGCTCTCGGAAACGAAGGAGGACACCTAACAATGAGGCTCCAAGGGAAGGTCCAGGCAATAAGTACTGATTAAGGCTCTGACCTCTGTACTGATGAGAACAATTGAAGACGAGGCGGGACTTTCCATTGTGGCTAACAATATGGTGTGGAAAGTACCAACACTCAGGGGTAACAGGAGCAGGATCTGGTACCACTCGGACAGCTCCAGTCTCAAGGAGTTTACGCATCTCTGTTTGGTAGGTCTCTGCTTTCTCAGGATCCTTCAGTAGACGTCGCTCCACGCTGCGGAGGGTAGGCAAGACTGAATCTCTCGGAGCATTCAACAAGGGCATGTCTTTATGACGAAGAAGGGGAGTGGCTAGGCGATGAACACCCTCTATCTCTTGGGTAATGGTCTTGAGGTCAAGCAGTTGAATGGCTTCCTGGTCTTACTTAGGACGAGTAACGTCTCTACCCTCACTGTTAGGAACTGTATCTAACTGCCACAACCTCTGAACATGATGGAGGAGCTCATCTTGAACAGAGAGGTAAGCAGACACTGGCGAGGAGTAGAAGGACATCCCATAGAAGGAACAGGGCCTTGAAGTGTCCATCCTAAGCGGGTATGAACAGCTACTGGTGCTCCTGGGCCGCCCCATCGAACAGGCTCAGTAGAGGTTATAAGGTGGGGCTGGTCAGAACCAATAAGGAGCAATGGTTGGACATCAGCAAGGCCACAGATGGGAAGGCCTCGCAACTGTCTGTACTTCCGCCTTAACTGATCCACAGGATAGGACTGGCGCGACAAGTTAAGGCGATCAGCCGTAAAAGCATGACTTATCTGATAACTGATCTGTGGTCGATAGACGGGAGAAATCTGGAAGGATACGGAACGACCACGAATGACCTGAACATCGTCTCTGACGGTCCGTAACGGAAGATCTTCTGGAACACCCTGAATGCCCAGGGCTTCAACGGCAGTGGAAAGCAGGATTGTTCGCTCCGATCCATCATCCAAGAGGGCAAAGGTATCCAAGGTACGATCTTCATAATGCAGGTGTACTGGAACCGCTAATGGAAGGCTTATCCAAGAAGAATCTATCTGAGGAGAAGCTCGTAAGGCAGCTCTTTTCCACAGTGGTGGAGTCTTTGATAGAGGCAGGACTGACATTCACATCGTGGAGGGAGCGAAGATGTAAGCCACGGCAAAGACTGCAGGGCTTCTTCAGGTCACATCGGGCTGCATGATGGGATCTGGCACAACGCCAACAGCGATCATGGCTACGGATCCAGGTCTTAACTTGATCAGGAGTAAGCTGTGCGAATGAAGCACACTGACTCAGAGGCATCACAGAAAGGACAATAGCGCTTTGCTCTAAAGGGCTTGACTGGCTGAAAGGAACCCCTACGAGGCATGGAAGATTCAACTTGGGAAGGGGGTGAGGATGGGGCTGAGGATGTTCCAACTCCACGCAGGATAGCAATGGATCTCTTGCCAGTATGTGAGCTTTTGGACGTCAATTCTGTGTCATAACTATGGCACCAGGTCTCGTAACGAAGCCAATTAGAGAAATCAACTAGGTTAGGGGTAGAACCAGGCTGACAAAACATGTGGCGACGAAACTCTGCTCTCTGCTCTGGGGAAAGCTTGCTCAGAAGGCGTGCAACGTGGGAACCACAACTCAACTCTAACTCCCCATCATGTCCTAAAGTTCTCAGAAGGCCGACTAGGGACTGGACTTGGAGAGCGAATCTCTGAAAGGCTGGGATATCACCTCGTCTAACATCAGGACTATCAAGAACACTAGCTATCTTCCACAAAGCTAACTGATGTGGCTGACCGTACTTCTCATAAAGTGCTGTCATAGTATCTGTGAAAGGGGTGACGGAATTTAAGTTAGCATCAGCTACCATCTTAACTTCCTCGAGCTTAAGGTGATCCACTAAGATCTGGTACTTAAACAGCTCAGTACCATCTGGGGGGAGCAGGTTCTCTAGGGCTATGCGAAGGCGAGCGAATTCACTAGGATCTGGACGAGTAAACTTAGGGATGGTAGGAGGGGGACCACAATACACAACCTCAGAGGAAGGGACTACAGGGCGCACCCTAGGCTCTGCCTGAGGAAGGAAAGCTGGGAGACTAGAATAGGCAGGTGTCGACTGGCGGTGGGTAGGCAAGGGCATGGCACTAGGAGTGAGCAGCTCTCTAAGATCCTGAGGAGTAGGAGGCGGAGGAAACTCATCAGCATCTGGAACAACACTAGGCTGAGGAGGGAGTGAGCGAGTGGGAGGGAGCACAAAAGGAGACTGCTGAGACCCTGAGACCACAGGCAGATAGGAAGTAGCTGCATCGGACAACTCTGAGTCACCTAACTTTCTACCTAAACCTGCATCAGGCTCAGGCCAAGGTGGCGGACGAAGATCAGGGAAAGTACCACCATCTACTACAGGAGTGGACACACAGGGCTTCTCTGGAGGATTTGACCACTGTAATGCAGAGGCCTGCACTGGCGAAAGAGGTTGACCTCTGGCTTGGTTAAGGTCTGTTCTAAGGGACTGTGCTGCTAGAACTAACTGTCTAACTTCTGCATGAACTGCTCTCAACTCTCTCAGGTCTGCTTGAAAGACTGCACGCTCGTGGCGCAGGTGCTGTAGCTCACTGAGATGTGCAGAAGCAACTGAGAAGCGGCTGAGGGCACACAGCAGGCTGAGTAGGCTGACGACTGAATGACTCTTGTAACTGAGCCATTACAACAACCTGCATAAATAATGAGCTCTTTCAGTCAGGTAGGCTGTGAAAAAACCCTCTGTCATCATGTTTCAGCTCATCATGGTGTATATCAAACATACAGAAAAAAACAGCAATACTGAGAAATATTATTACAATTTAAAATAATGGTATTCTATTATATACTTTAAAATATAATGTATTTCTGTGATGCAAAGTGTCTGAACAATTATGTTACCTCTATGGCATTTCATATAGGCTTTTAGCTTAAAAGCATGCACATTTTGAGAAATATTGATGGATTCTCATATTTTTATATCAATTTACTATACAGAGGAGTAATATTTATTCAATATTTATTACTGGATACTTTGTTTTCAATTCATACTTGCAGCCGGAGGGCACTCTGTGCACCTGTAGTCCACAAATTCATCTAAAGAAGAACCACCTTGTGACTCTCCAGGAACTAGCAGAGGCCAGAGATCGCTTTAACATACAGAAAAACACTTTTCAAGACAATAAATACAAGATTGAGACGATGTATGCATATATTGCCTTAGAATTTGCGCCTGAATAACGCTCCCTCCATGGGCGTGGCCGCATTAGCAGATAATGAGCTGAATCATGGACTTCTGACATGGCTCTCTTTTCATACAGATTACATAAACAGAGAATTTTTGTTTTTGATTTGACTTACACAATTTAAAACCTGACATTTCAACGTTTTTTTAGACATAAGTCTATTATTTTTGTGATTAGTATTCATTAAGTTACACTTCATTTTCATACCCTGCAGGAGGACAACATCTGCATGGTGTTGGTTTGGCCATTAAAAATAGCATCCTCCCAAACCTAACTGAGACTCCAATTGGCATCCGTGAAAGGTTAATGTCACTCCACTTTCCCCTTGCTGGAAAGGAATATGCCACTATTTTTAGAGCTTACGTGCCCACTCCTTCATCAGAAAAAGAGGTGAAGGACATTTTCTATGAGACACTTGATGCGGCTCTTAGGAAAGTTCCACAACATGATAAAATCTTGCTGCTGGATGATTTCAATGAAATAGTGATATCTGGGATGGAATATTTGGATGTCATGGCATTGGGAATGTAAATGCCAATGGATTAATACTCTTGAGTCTTTGTGCTGAACACAGTCTTACCATCACTAATACCATGTGCTCATAACTCAAGCTATGAGAGGAGCTGAGTGTTGGACTGATCATCGGATGAGTGTTGCCAAGTTTTACATGAGGACGGGGAAGCTGAACTGTGCAATGCTCCAAAACACTGAAGTGCGAACCAACTATCGACGCTCTGTTGCTAAGAAGCTACAGGACGTTGAGCTTCTTCTCAGGAATGAAGAGGCAATTGATTGCAAATGGAGCCTTATAAGTACATCTTTTTATGATGTAGCTGGTTAATCCATTGGCAAGCTCAAGAAAAAAAAAATCAGGATTGGTTTGATAAATTCAGCACATATTTCCATCCTCCTTGAAAAAATGCACAATGATCATAAGTCTACCTTAATAATCCACTAATCTCGTCATTGCAACTCAATTTCTGAACATTAACGAATGCGTAACTAACAGTGCAAATGCATTGTAACCAAGAAATTCATTGAATTTGGCACATTTCTTCCAGAACTCAGTCATTGATAACTCACACTGTTTGACTGACAGCTCCAGTGTGCGCTGTTTGATTGACAGCTCCAGCAATTGCAAAGGGAGCGTTCTTAGCTTTATTTACATAATTTAATCACAGTTTAAATAACAGATTATTTTGATCCTACTAGACAAACAATGTGAAGTTGACCGTTTAGTCACTGGTTTGAATAACTGATACATAGACTTTTGACTGTACATGAATCATTACATATCAGATCAGGCATTAGAATTAACACAGTTACTTACATGTTGTTGTATTACTGTCAAGTCAATATCATAAAAGTTTGTTTGCAAAGCCTGCACTGAAATGATTTACCAAACTGAGACATTCACATTGTTGAAAATAAATAACCATATTCCTAGCATTAGGGTCCTTTGAAAGGTAATGCTATTTTCACTAACATGCCAGTGGGCAGGGCTAACGTTGCAATGATGAAGTATCATCAATCCCCCTGAGCAGCGAGGGCTCTCCAACAGCATGTCCCTCCTTCCTCGCGGGTTTCAGCACCAACGTAATGCAGTTCGTATTTATACAGGAAGAAGGAGGCGAGAACCGGTGAATGTTCAACACTTTAATATACAAAATAAACACACAATAAAATGAAAGTAAAATGCTGGCAGTCCCTCACGGCCAACTGCCAGCCATACAAACATAATAAAACATAACGTAAAGTCCAGGCCTGGTCCTCTGTCATCCTTCACTGTCGTCGCTCCTCCTTTTATGCTTCCGGAGCTCCTACATGAGAGATACGAGACCGGTGCCAAGCGCAGGTGATGCTCTAGCAATCATGCCCCGGCCTCTCACCATTCCCTCACAGCTCTCGCCCTGCAATGCTTGTCACAAAGTTATTCGGTAAACTATCACTAGAATTAAAGCACTATGCAAAATATTCTTGCTCATTTAGAGCTGCAAATTTAGATTGTTAACAAGGTGCCTCTCAGAGCAGACTACACTACACTACTATTGGTCAGCATCTTCTAACCAGTTGCATAATAATCAGTAAAAAAAAAAAAAAAAAAAACAGGCTGTCAGTTTTGATAACTCAACTAAATAATGTTGAGTCATGTTGGCAACAAATCAAGCTGTATCAAAATCAGATCAAATATGTGATCAAAAAATTAGCTACATCATTTAGTTGTTTTTGATGGTTTGAAAAAAGAACTAAGAGAGATGTGATAAATATATAAATTCTTTAGCAGAAAGTTTTCCTCTTACTTGCTCAGATGTGTGATTGAATGAAACAATGAAGTAGGGGTTTTCACAGGTTTCTCAGTGGTTAAGTACGTCATGTATTGTATTGTGTATTGTGAGGAAGTTTAAAAAGCCTTTATTGTCTTTCCCTGCATTGTGAACAAACTGAACCAAATATATTGTATATAATTAGAATATCGTGAAAAAGTTCTTTTTTTTTTATTGTAAATTATTTTAAAAAAATGAAACTTTCATATATTCAGATTCCCTACATGTAAAGTAAAACATTTCAAAGTTTTTTTTTTTTTTTTGATTAGAGCGTACAGCTAATGAAAGTCCAAAATCCAGTATCTCAAAATATTAGAATGTTTACATTTTGAGTTTCATTAAATGGCCATCCCTACAGTATAAATTCCAGGTATCTCTTGTTCTTTGAAACCACACTAATGGGGAAGACTGCTGACATGGCAATGGTCCAGGAGACAATCATTGACAGCCTCCACAAAGAGAGTAAGTCACAGATGGTCATTACTGAATGTGGTGGCTGTTTACAGAGTGATTTATCAAAGAATATTAAATGCAAAGTTGACTAGAAGGAAGAAATTGGTTAGGCAAAGGTGCAGGCACAAGCAACAGGGATGACCACAAGCTTGAGAATACTGTCAAGTAAAGCCGATTCTAACACTTGGGAGAGCTTCACAATGAGTCAAATGAAGCCGGAGTCAGCGCATCAAGAGTCACCACACTTAGACATCTTCAGGAAAAGGACTACCAAGCCACTTCTGAAACAGAAACAACATCAGAAGCATCTTACCTGGGCTAAGGAGAAAAATAACTGGACAGTGAACAGTGGTCGAAAGTCCTCTTTTCAGATAAAAGTAAATTTTGCATTTCATGTTGAAATCATGGTCCCAGAGTCTGAAGGAAGACTAGAGAGGCACAGAATCCAAGCTGCTTGAAGTCTAGTGTGAAGTTTCTGAAGTTAGTAATGATTTGGGGGGCCGTGACATCTGATGGTGTTGGTCCATTGTGTTTTATCAAGTGCAAAGTCAATGCAGCCATCTTCCAGGAGATTTTGGAGCACTTTATGCTTCCATCTGCTGACAAGCTTTATGGAGATGCTGATTTCCTTTTCCAGCAGGACTTTAGCACCTGCCCACAGTGCAAAAACCACTTCCAAGTGGTTTGCTGACCATGATATTACTGTGCTTTATTGGCCAGCCAACATGCCTGACCCCTGAATCTATGGGATATTTTCAAGAGAAAGACGAGAAACAGTCGACCCAACAATATATAGATGATCTGAAGGCTCAATAGTGCCCCAGCAGTGCCACAGGCTGATCACTTCCATGCCACACTTCACTGATGCTGTAATTTGTGCTAGGAGCAAGTCATTTGCTGTATAATGTGCTGCCGACCAAGTATTGAGTGTACAAATGAACATACTTTAAAGAACTTGAACTTTTCTGTTTTGAAAATTTTGATTGATCTTAGGAAATATTCTAATATTTTGAGATACAGCTCATGAAAGTCCAAAATCCAGTACGCTCTAATCATCAAAATTTAAAAAAAAAAAAAACCTTTTGAAATGTTTTACTTTACATGTAGGGAATCTAGAATATATGAAAGTTTCATTTTTTTAAATAATTTACAATAAAAAAATGAACTTTTTCACAATATTCTAATTATATGACCAGCACCTGTATTGTACACATTATAATGTTAACAACTTTAATATCAAAATAAAGCCAAAACAGCTAGCATTTAATTCAGCTTGAATCACAAAGATTTTGGTCACATTTTATTGCGATAGTCCACTTTAGACTTAAGTAACTTTGCAAGTACATGTCAACTAACTGTCTAGTAGAATGTTAGGTTAGGGTTAGATGTTAGGGTTTGGGTAAGTAGAATAAGTTACATGTACTTGCAAGTTGCAAAGTTACTTATAGCCAGTCTGATGTCTGGGGACCATCAAAAGTGTTAGCAGATATTAAAGGGATAGTTTACCCAAACATGAAAATTGTGTCATCACTTACTCACCCTTAAGTTGTTCCAAACCTGAGGTTTTTGTTGTTTTGTTGAACACACAAAAAAAGATATTTTAAAGAATGTTGGTAACCAAACAGTTGATGGTAGGACGTCAATGGCTAACGTCAACTGTATGGTTAACAACATTCTTTAAAATATCATCTTTTGTATTCAACAGAGCAAAGAAACTCATCCAGCAGAAACTTATTGAACAACATGAGAGTGAGTAAATGATGACAGAATTTTCATTTTTGGGTGAACTATCCCTTTTAAGCAGTCTACTAATACTCTAATGACTGGTAGTTGACAAGTAGTTGCAAAGTTACTTGAATGCCTAAGTGCCTAATGCCTAACTGTCGAAATAAAGTGTTACCTGATATTTAAACATTTGAAATCTTACAAAACTTGACTAAGACCCATCAAACTTTTGCAAAGTTGCATCAAACTGGCTTTATCTTCCACTCATAAATATGACATGTAGATTATGACATGACATGTAGAGCTCTCATAACTGATATAATCATAGTGTAACATAATCCCATGAATTTCACTCCCTCTTCAGTATCACTAGCTTGAGCAGGCATGCAAGTTTGAATATGAGGATTAGTTAACATCACAGATTTAATGGGAAAACAGCTAATTTACTGCAAGTTTGCTGAAACACTTTTAGGAAGAACTTCATTAAGGAAGCACTTTGCATGAAAATGAACAAAATTTCACAACAATAGCAACAACAAAACCTTCCCACTCAAAACATTTGATAACATACAATGACAGAGTTGAAGTCATGATGCCTGTCAAGGAAATAGACAGAAGTCATAAACCCCTTCAAACAATAGAGAATTCATCTTCTTTGCACATACGACAGTTTAAACAATGGAGATTCAGATTGTCTCCAACAGTGAACATTCCCGAGCTATGAGCTCATTGGAGCTGCTGGGATGGACCATGATCACATCCCACAATTAATAGATGCTGTAAATGATATAAAAGCAAGAGAGAGCACCTACAGAAACAACAGTGAGACATCACAAGCTCATCTACATCATGTTCTTCACCATCATCTGCCTTGCCCTGGTGGCCTCTGCTCTGGGTAAGTGTCTTCTTCAGAAGTTTGCAAGAAAAGTGATGGGTGATTATATATATTTACAAAATGCAAAACCTAAATAAAGAGCTTCATTCTTGTGTCATGAACTTCTGTTCTTTATCAACAGGTTGTGGAGTGCCGGCGATTAAGCCACAGACGATTGGCAGCAGGATTGTGAATGGACAGAATGCCATCTCTGGTTCTTGGCCCTGGCAGGTCTCTCTCCAGGTAACTGTGTATTGGTCGGGTTTTATCATGCATTTGCCTAATTTATTCAAAGAGTATATGTCATGTTTTCAATGCTTTTACCTCTGAAACAGCAAACCAACGGATTCCACTTCTGCGGTGGATCCCTGATCAACCAGAACTGGGTTCTCACTGCTGCTCACTGCGGTGTCAGGTAAGAGTCTTCAATCTGACAAATTTCACATACAATAGTTCTTAATAGATGCTGTTGCTCTTTTCTATTTACAGTTAGTTTTGTCTTTCTCTCTCTTTTTTTAGGGTTGGCAATCATCGTGTCATTCTTGGAGAACATGATCGTGGCTCCAATGTTGAACCCATCCAGGTCAAACTAGTGTCCAAGGTAACAATATTTAATGAACTTACTGGAACAGATGACACTGAAAAAAAGAGATCAGTTGAGTTTGCTTTTTTATGATCAATACAGATTACATAACAAATAGATTATTTATGCTATTTCTAAGTATCCAATTGATAAGCCATTTTTAGTTATTTTACTCTGTTCTTTGGTTTGGACATTATCTAACAATTATCGTACATATTTTTCATTTGTGATTTAATTATTTTTATTTAAAAAGTTAAACAGTGGTGTTTTTAATTGGTGAACCCGATATAAAAAAAATGGAAAAGCTCTATTAAGTTGAAAAGTGTAAAAATTGGTAAAAACAATATAGGTCAACATCTCTCTTTCTAATCAAAGATTTTATGTCATCTGTACTGTATGCTATTGTACTGCTAAAACTTGCCTTTACACATTTTTTTTTTTTTTTTTTTTTTTTTTGCTATTACATTTTTTCACATACACAACACAGCACAAGAAAGAAAACATCCAAACTTCTGATATAGGTATAAGAAAATGCTTACATCTTAGTTTACTTATAAAGTCAGCTTTCAATATTAACCATTCATCCTTATCTGTATATGCAGGTCATCACCCATCCGCTCTACAGCAGCACAACATTGAACAATGACATTGCGTTGCTGAAGCTTGCGTCTCCAGTTGTCTTCACTCCCCGTATCTCTCCTGTATGTCTGGCTCCATCAACCATCAACATCCTGCCTGGAACCCGCTGCTTCACCACTGGATGGGGCAGAACTGCCACCACATGTAAGTCGCCTCTTAGACAAGGACAAATTGTAAAAAATTACTGATCTGTCCTTTCTGATGTCTTCCTCTCTTTTGTCAGCGAGTCCTCGGATCCTGCAGCAGACAGGTCTGCCCATCATGAGTCCTGCTGTGTGCAGGCAGATCTGGGGTCAGAACAGAATCACTAATGCCATGATCTGTGCTGGAGCCTCTGGATCCTCATCTTGCCAGGTATATAAAGACAGATCAAGACAAACACATTCCCATATCAACTTTGCTGCTGTTTCAATCTCAAATGTGTGTTTGTGTCTGGGTTTCCCACAGGGTGATTCTGGTGGTCCTCTGGTGTGTGAGAGATCAGGGGTCTGGACTCTGGTGGGGTCTGTGTCCTGGGGCGCCAGGACTTGTGACACCAGTTCCCCTGCAGTCTACGCCCGCATCTCCCAACTGCGCTCCTGGATCGACAGGACTATCGCTTCCAACTAGAGTGCCAGTCTGAATATTTCTTGAATATTTCTAAGTCTGGACTTCTGATTACTTGTCTTTGACTTCATACTGTTTCCCCATTTCAGCTGTACAAATAATGAAAATGTGTCAATAAATGAGACGAAAAAAAATGGAATAAATAAAAAAATGTAATGAAGAATGTTGCAAAGTGTAATTAATGATCTGAACTTAAAATGTTATAGGAATATGTCGTCATGATCCACATAAAGTAAATCAGCAAAATGACAAAATAATATACTCCTTTATATTAAAGCATTTTAAAGTAATAATATAAAACAACTCCACTTTCACAATGACAGAAACTGATGCAAGATACAACTAAGACATAGTAACTTTCAAAGAAATGTTCTCACATGTAATCATTTGCCTTATCAATGATGTTCTCTTACCACCAAACCTAAAAGCATGAAGACTGATGAAAACTCAAAAAAATCTTTCTGATCATTTTAAAAAACCATGTTATGATGCAAATCCGTCCTCTATCCATAGTGTTGTAACACATGTAGCTTGTTGCTTCAACAGCCAAGGAAAGTTAAATATTGCATGCATTTTTTTGTACTTAAAGGTGACCTATTATGCCACTTTTGACAAGATGTAATATAATTTTAATATAATTACCCCGATTTGGGTGTGAGCAAAAACGAGCTGTTTTTGTGGGTGGGTTGCTTTAAATGCAAATGAGCTCCCAAGCTTGCTCGTCATGCCAATACAGATGCATACATAATGCAGAATCTCACATAGCAAATATGGATCATTACAAACTGTTCTTGATGCAGCATATAACATATGGCAAGTATTTTGTGGATGTTTGCTAAAATTTGATTCTGAATGGGTTTGATAGTGTACTGCACGGCTAACATGGCTAAAGTTACACACCGTTGGAGAGACTCAATAAGAATGAAGATGCGTTTATGAATTAAACAGACTACACGTGTTTTTGTGTTAAAAATGAAAGTAACGAAATGGCTCTGGTCTCTGTGAATACAGTAAGAAACAATGGTAACTTAAGCCACATTTAATAGTACATTAGCAACTTGCTAACAAAACACATTCAGGTAGCCAATTTACAAACATCACAAAATAAATATATATGAAATTGGATCAGCGGTATCGATCTATCTTTGAGAATCAACTTCTGTGCAAATCCTGTTTTACTGACCCTCGTGTCGTGTGTAGCATTCTAGTTTTAATGACTTATGGTCACCGTGATTTTGCCAAGTAAGACATCTTTGTTGATCCTGGAACAACATTCCAATCAACCAATCAGATTTGAAGGACAAGTTTACAGTTTATGTCAAGTTTAGGCTTGCAACCAGGATTAGTTGCTTCTACATCAGTGTTATTCACCTATCTTTCCTCTCTGATTTTAGGGATAAGTTATGGGTAGGATTAGGTTTAGGGGTAGGAATAGGGTTAAGACAAAATTTTCAGACTGGAATGTTGTTCCAGGATCAACAAAATATGTTGCTCAGATATATATATAATATAGCTCAGATGCCAGGAGACTCGTAGGTTTGCTATTATAGCCATTAACAGATCAGTGATAATGTTTACATAACTGAGACATATCACAAGCTCAGGGACGGTCGTTCTTGAGTGCTGCTGTCCTGCGGAGTTTTGCTTTGACACAACTCACCTTCCTTCATGTAGGTTTAGTAATCCTGAAGACATTCAAGTGTGTTTGATCAGCGTTGTAGCTAAACTTCAGGACAGCTGCTACTGCAGCTGCACTCCAGGACCAGTGTTACTCATCACTTGCAAAAACAATGGCAGCGCCGTGGGTGGAAACATACAGATTCAGGGGGCGGTAATATTATAATAAGACCCTCTACCTACGTCACATAGGGAGCAAAATCAGAACGGCTCAAATTTTCACATGCTTGCAGAGAAAGGTTTACCAAAACAAAGTTACTGGGTTGTCCTTTTTCACATTTTCTGTGCTAATAGATGCACCAGTGACATGATTATAGCACTTAAACATGGGAAAAATCAGCTTTTCATGATATGACCCCTTTAATTTGCTCCTTTAAATTCATAATCTGTATCTTTTGTACATTCTGCTCCCTAGTATAATGATGATCTGCGTGCAATAAAGGCATCCTGTCATAAAATGGAGCATAGGTGGTGTCTGTCTGGTTCGACTTAATAACCAGGCCTGGCAAGACCACTTACATAAATATAAGGCTGAAATTGTATCAGCCAGGTTTGATTATTTTTTTACAGATAATTGTCAATAATCAAAGAAATTCTAGACAACCGTTACATTCCATTAACAAACTCTCTAATGTCCCTGCTTCAACTCACCTTTGTAATAAGTTTCTTTAGTCCCTTTCAAGATTGATAATGCTTGTAAATGCTACTCATCCTTCATCTGCTTCTCCTCTAAATATTTCAGATTTTTCTGGCACTCAAATTTCTCCACACTAGACTTTCATTCTCTTAGTAATGAGGTTTCACAAATGAAAGCTGCTGATCCACAATTGATCCTATACCAACTGTTACCAATACCAATATTGTCTGTTTCAATCATGCTTTGCTTCCTTGTGTCCTGTTGTTTTGGGTATTATAAATGACTCCCTGTGCACTGGTGTTGTGCCATCATCATTAAAAATTTCTGCTGTTACCCCTGTACCAAAAAAAAAAACATGGACTTAGATAATCTTAAAGGTGCTGTAGAACGTCTTTTTAAAAGATATAATATCAGTCTAAGGTGTCCCCTGAATGTGTCTGTGAAGTTTCAGCTCAAAATACCCCATAGATTTTTTTTAATTAATTTTTTTAACTGCCTATTTTGGGGCATCATTAAATATGAGCCGATTTAGGCTGCGGCTCCTTTAAATGCTCACGCTCCCCGCCCACGGAGCTCGCGCTTGCCTTTAACAGCATAAACAAAGTTCACACAGCTAATATAACCCTCAAAATGGATCTTTACAAAGTGTTCGTCATGCAGCATGTCTAATCATTTGGTTCTGAATGAGTTTGATAGTGCTCCGTGGCTAAAGTTAACATTACACACTGTTGGAGAGATTTATAAAGAATGAAGTTGTGTTTATGAATTATACAGACTGTGCGTGTTTTTAAAAATGAAAATAACGACAGTCTTGTCTCCGTGAATACAGTAAGAAACGATGGTAACTTTAACCACATTTAACAGTACATTAGCAACATGCTAACGAAACATTTAGAAAGACAATTTACAAATATCACTAAAAATATCATGTAATCATGGATCAATTCAGTTATTATTGCTCCATCTGCCATTTTTCGCTGTTGTCCTTGCTTGCTTACCTAGTCTGATGATTCAGCTGTCCACATCCCGATGTCCTGCCCTTGTCTAATGCTTGAACATGGGCTGGCATATGCAAATATTGGGGGTGTACACCCCGACTGTTACGTAACAGTCAGTGTTATGTTGAGATTCGTCCTGTTCGTCGGAGGTCTTTTAAACAAATGAGATTTATATAAGAAGGAGGAAACAACAGTGTTTGAGACTCACTGTATGTCATTTCTATGTACTGAACTCTTGTTATTTAACTATGCCAAGATAAATTCAATTTTTTGATTCTAGAGGGCAC
This sequence comes from Megalobrama amblycephala, assembly GCF_018812025.1. Classification (NCBI taxonomy): domain Eukaryota; kingdom Metazoa; phylum Chordata; class Actinopteri; order Cypriniformes; family Xenocyprididae; genus Megalobrama; species Megalobrama amblycephala. The sequence continues at coordinate 40,652 of NW_025953340.1, read as the reverse complement.
CTTTAATATTTTTTGTCCCATTTCCAATCTTTATTCAATCTATGATCTTCATCTAATCTACCCATTCAAATCTATATTCAAAACCCAATGATAATGTGGCTGTGGCCTTTCTTTCTCAATGTATTTCTGAGATTTTAAAAAAATGGATGTATCCACCAGCTACGTAAAGCTGGGTTATTAACCTTATGTGGATGGCTCTAAAATTTGGGGGTGATATTTGATGCTAATTTAACATTTGATCATGATGTTAGAATACTGTCAAAACATCTTTTTTCATCTTAGAAATATTGCAAGACTAAGTTGATTAACATTTTTGTACTTCCCCACATTGATGCTGGCTGGTGTTTCAAAAGCTACCCTAAATAAATTACAGTTTGTGCAAAATCCTGTTGGTAGAATCCTGACTAGGAACAGGACAATATCACTCCTGTTGTGGAGTACTTACACTGGCTCCCTGTCAGGTTTCATGTTGATTTAAAAAAAAAATCATGCCTACCTAAGGCTTTGCATAGTTTGGTTCCTCAATCTTTGTTAGAGCTTATAACCCCCTACACCCCAACACGTGATCTCCGCATCTCCAAAACAGGTCTTTTAACTGTTCCGACAACTTGCGCACCTCCGAAATAAACACAAGAGATGTGCATTGAGGACTGCGCATTCGCTTGATCCAGCCTGAAAAATACATTTTTTTTTTTTTTTTTTTTTGATGATTCGAGCATTTAGAAACAAAATTTATGAGACAGTTGTTGTCAGATTTCATTGGTGATTTCAAATATGAAATTTAATCGAAAGCTTGGCAAACAGCTTTGGACAATTTTATGTTTCCCCATTCAGAGAGATAGGAGCTGCACTTGCATGCCCGAAAGGCATTTCAAAGATGACCGCCGAGTGAAATGACTTGTCTTAAAGGGACTTTGATATATCCACATATAATAAATGAGGCAAGGGTGTAGAGTTACATTCAAGCCATTTAAAAACATGAAGATATTTTTATTTTTTCCACAGGAAAAAAATGTTTAAATGTGTCATTTTGGTGATCAAAGATGAGTTTTAAGGGATAAATTTATTGACTACAGGGGAACTTTAAAACTCACTTTTGTAGGGTAGCTTTTATTTGATTACTCATCATGACACATTGAAAATGTTTTCTTAGAATGCAGTAAAGATGGCTGCTCAATCTGTTTAGTCAGTAAATGTTTGCTAAAGCCACAGTACAAAACGTATGTAGTGCTGAATAATTCTGATTGCTAATAGATAACAGATGAGCTCCACTTGTTTAATTAATTTTACTGAACGAGTTAAAAAGCCTCATTCTGATGAATGTCAGTTAATCTACTTTAAAAGAGAAATTACTTGGGAACTAAAACTGTAATTTTTTTAGATATACAAGAATTTACAAAAGATTGTAAGAAAAGATATTTTTACTTACAATTTTAGGAAAAGTATTTTGGAATTTTACTGACTGACAAGTAACCATATGCAGTGTTGGGGAAAGTTACTTTTAAAAATAATGAGTTACAACATTGCATTGCTCCCTAAAAATATAACTAATTGTGTTACTTAGTTACTGGGCTGGGCCTGCTTGTTCAATTTTTAATAACAAAAATACAAACTTTACATTTTTGACAAATATAAAGGCCCACACCAAAAGTTGAAATGAATAAGCCTCAGGCTGAAGTAAATGCAAATTCATGCCTGTACAGTAGAGGGCACAACTCAAACAAATTTTCAGCTGTGCTGCCATTCTGGATGAAGAAGAATAGGACACAAGAAAGGAAAGTTCAACACTTTTCAGCAATAAAAACAAAACAAGTAATTTTTGCTTATTAGTATGGATTGAGTTGGATCATCAAAGATCAGCAGCAAAGACATTGATTTAAAAAAAGTAAGAATACAGTATATTTGTGTTATTCAACATAGAATATTACACAAATGCAATAATTAAATAGGCCTGATTTTGGATTTCACTGTTTTTTATTCATCTTGAGGAATACTGAATCTGTTTTGTGCAAGTGAAATAAGTAATTGCATGTTCACATTTAGTCTAGAACTACAATACTCATTGTGTCTCACAGAGCACACAACACTTCTGCACTTACTCCCCGGAGAGGCGTCGGTCCAATACATGTGAAAACAAGGTAACTTGCGTGTAACACAGTTCGTATATATATGGGAAGAAGGAGGCGGGAACCGGCGAACATTTAACAAACTTTAATACCAAAATAAACAAATACAAAACGAAAGTAATGCCGGCAGACCCTCACGGACGTCTGCCGGTAATACAGAACATAATAAGACATAAAATAAAGTTCCAGGCCTGGTCCTCTTCTCGTCCTTCACTGTCGTCGCTCCTCCTTTTATGGCTTCCGGAGCTCCTTCCGTGAGAGACTCAAGGCCGGTGCGCCTCCCAGGTGGGGCTTATTAACTCTCACACCACCGGCCTCGCGCCGTTCCCTCACGGCTCTCGCCCGCCTTGGTTGCCACATACCCCCATCGCCCCTCGCAGGCCGGGGGGTACTCCCGCGACTGCGCTTACTCCCCCTGCGAGGGGCGATGGGGGTCTGGCGGCGGCCGCAGCACCTGGGGGTAAGGACAGACGAGACGAGAGAAAGGAGATGGAAACAAGGGGAGCGACAGGATGAGAGAGGGAAAAGAAAGAAAAGAAAAAAAAAAATTCTGGGTCCGGTTCCCAAACACACTGCCGCTCGGTCCTCAGCCTGCCGAGAGGCTCTTCCTCGCAGGTTCCATGCGATGGCACTGGACGCTTGGTGGACAGGCCCGAATCCTCGACCGCCTCCTGACAGGCCGGTGATGGCTCCTCTGGTTGAGGGCAGCCAGCAGCGAGTCCACCGTCCCCTGCTCCTCCCTTTCATGGTGGACGGTAGCAGGCTCCGGCCCATGGCAGACGACGGCACTACCTCCGCTCCCTCCAGGACAGGCAGCCGCCCCACCTTGTCCCAGGAGCACGGTATCCGGGTCTCCGTCCCACCTTTCACAAGGCTCCAGTACCACCGCCTCAGGGCAGCCTCTCGCGGTCTTCACTCCCGCACTGCCCGAACTCCGCAGCACCGCGATCCCCCTCAGCAACGAGGGCTCTCCAGCAGCATGTCCCTCCTTCCTCCCAGGTTTCGGCACCAATGTAACACAGTTCGTATATACGGGAAGAAGGAGGTGGGAACCGGCAAACATTTAACAAACTTTAATACCAAAATAAACAAATACAAAATGAAAGTAATGCCGGCAGACCCTCGCGGACATCTGCCGGCCACACAAACATAATAAAACATAAAATAATAGTCCAGGCCTGGTCCTCTCTCGTCCTTCACTGTCGTCGCTCCCCCTTTTATGCTTCCGGAGCTCCTCTGTGAGAGACTCCCAGGTGGGGCTCATTAACTCTCGCGCCACCGGCCTCGCGCCATTCCCTCACGGCTCTCGCCCGCCTTGGTCGCCACATTGCGTTACTTATTTGAAAAAGTAACTCAGATATTGTGTTGTAAATTTAAAAGTAATGTGTTACTCTACTAGTTACTCGAAAAAAAGTAATCTGATTATGTAACTCGCGTTACTTGTAATGCATTACCCCCAACATGGACCATATGACAAAATTAAACAGAAAAATAAAATAATAAAAAGTTAACTATCTATAATGAAAATAATAAAATATATGTTAGGCCCACCAAAAATATTGAGTGATAATGTTCTTGTTTGTTTTTAAACTAATATCAAAACTATTTCAATTAAAAAAAAAAAAATGTTAATTGAAATAAACCTGAAATAAAATGAAAATGTAAATAAAATAAATATTAGATGAAAAGCTTAATGATGATTAAAAATGATGATTAAAAATGATGATTAAAAATGTTGCTTTGGCATCTAAATAAAATAAGTTGTAGTTGAAGTACTAAAAGTGCTAAAAACTAAAACTGATATGAAAATTAAAGCTAAACAGTAACATAAAAAAAAAAAACATAACATAAAAAATGACTAAAATTAACTAAATTACTAAAACTAAAATGTGTTTTTAGTATTTTTAACTAAAATTAAAATGAAAAATAAATATAAATGCAAATGCTAATTTAAAATATTAATAAACTTCATAAAAGTATATAAATAATACTACTTTAAACTTTGTAGTCTTTTCTAGCAACCATATATTCTTTGTCATATCCAGAAAGAGGCAATAACTTCATTTTATGTTCCATTGTATGTATTAGTCCACAAACTGACTAATGGAAAAATTCCTTCTGCCCAAAAACAATGGTGCTGACTAGAAGGAAATCTCAACCGTGAAACACATACAGTCTGAGAACAATTAACTGTTGCTTAATCCTGGTATTCAGGGTTAAGATTTACTTACAACGCGACAGTCTGGCAGATCCGGTTCTTGGCCAGTTATGTAGACCTTTGTCAATTTTGGTGATGCATGTTTTGGTGATTTATGACCTGGCTATGATTTTATGACATTACTGGTTTCAGTTGCACAAATAGTGAATCTGCACACACACACACACACACACACACACACACACACACACACACACACATTTTTATATAAAAATAAAACTGACAAGACTACAAGAACAATGTCACTAGAGTCCACTGAACTGAACTGAACTGAACTATACTTGTGGCTTTCTGAAAGATAAGCAGCAGCTAGTGAGGCTGGGAAAACCCACATCCAGGACCCTCACTATCAGCACTGGCGCTCCTCACTCAGGGTTGTGTTCTCTTGCCACTGCTCTTCTCCCTCTACACAAATGACTGCACTTCAAAAGACCCATCTGTCAAGCTCCTGATGTTTGCAGACAACACCACTGCAGAGAGGATTATTGGTGCCCCCCTGCTCACCCTCCAGGACCTGTACTCTTCCAGAGTGAGGAAAAGGGCAGGTAAAACCTTCACAGACTCCACTCATCCTGGCCATAATCTATCTGAACTGTTGCATCTGGACGGCACTTCAGATAACTAGGCACTAGAACATCTAGGCACAGGAACAGCTTCTTCCACAAGCCATTTCCCTACTTCAGCTCTTAAATGCCTCCCAAGGCAAATACCTGTAAGTGCAACACCTCACTGCTTAGTGCAATATCTATGTAAATTTAGTTGATATTACTCATAATAGTGTAATTTTCATAATCTACACGTTTATTATGACTAAATCTATACATTTCTACTTTTTTATTCTTAAATGTATCACTATATTTCTTGTTGTTGTATTTGTATTTGTGCAATGGATGCTTCAGTACTAAGAAAAAAAATGCATTGTGTGTACAAGCACCCTTGGCAATAAAGCTCTTTCTGACTTGTATTTATAACTCTCATTTTCTCTCTTCTCCTGATCATCCACTAGAGGTCAGTAATAATCTATTAAGAGACCTTGAGTTTGGCAGGTGTGAGGCAAACATTTTCTTCAAAAGTAACAATACAGTAGCAAGAAAAAAATAGCAATAAATATTAATACTGTTTACCATAATTATTTAGTATAAATAACAAATGAAATATATATTTTTAACATATAACAATACAACAAATGTTTGCCTTCACTTCATTTTATAATGCAAAAGATTTCACAAGTTTGCACTTGCCCATTCAGTCTGAATGGTTAAAGGTAAAACAAATGTGGCTTGCTGTCCTTGAAGGAGGCTCGAACCCGAGGCTCGGCTTGAGCTCAGAGTTAAACCAACCTATAACAGTACTGCGTAGAGGGAGAATAAGAGAGATAGAGGAGTGTGTGTGTCTGCGTATATATGCACATATACACCATCAGGGGTCTTATAGAGTCCATGCCTCGGCAGGGTCGGTGCTGTTTTAGAAGCATATTATATATGTGTGTGTGACTGGTCATATATATATATATATATATATATATATATATATATATATATATATATATATATATATATATATACAGTCCAAAAGTTTGGAACCACTAAGATTTTTAATGTTTTTAAAAGAAGTTTCATCTGCTCACCAAGGCTACATTTATTTAATTAAAAATACAGTAAAAACAGTAATATTGTGAAATATTATTACAATTTAAAATAACTGTTTTCTATTTGAATATATTTCACAAAGTAATTTATTCCTGTGATGCAAAGCTGAATTTTCAGCATCATTACTCCAGTCTTCAGTGTCACATGATCCTTCAGAAATCATTCTAATATGCTGATCTGCTGCTCAAGAAACATTTAATGTGTACAATTGTACAAAATATTTGTGTACAATATTTTTTTTCAGGATTATTTGATGAATAGAAAGTTCAAAAGAACAGTGTTTATCTGAAATCTAATCTTTTGTAACATTATAAATGTCTTTACTGCCACTTTTGATTGATTTAATGCATCCTTGCTGAATAAAAGTATTCATTTCTTTAATTTCTTTTAAAAAGAAATAAAAAAAAAAATTCTTACTGACCCCAAACTTTTGAACGGTAGTGTATAATGCTACAGAAGCTTTGTATTTCAGATAAATGCTGTTCTTTTGAACTTTCTATTCATCAAGGAATCCTGAAAAAAAAAGTACACAACTGTTTTCAACATTGAAAATAATCATAAATGTTTATTGAGCAGCAAATCAGCATATTAGAATGATTTCTGAAGGATCATGTGACACTGAAGACTGGAGTAACGATGCTGAAAATTCAGCTTTGCATCACAGGAATAAATTACTTTGTCAAATATATTTAAATAGTACACAGTTATTTTAAATTGTAATAATATTTCACAATATTACTGTTTTTTACTGTATTTTTAATTAAATAAATGTAGCCTTGGTGAGCAGACGAAACTTCTTTTAAAAACATTAAAAATCTTAGTGGTTCCAAACCAGACTGTACTGTATATATATATATATATATATATATATATATATATATATATATATATATATATATATATATGAAGGTGTCCAAGGTGGAGCTGCCATGGATTGAACTTGTTGGTCCAGCACATCACAAATGCTCAACTGGATTAAGATCTGGGGAATCTGTAGGCCAAAGCAACACCTTAAATCATGTTCCTCCTACCATTCCTGAACAATGTGTGCAGTGTGGCAGGGTGCATTATCCTGCTGAAAAAGTCCACTTCCACCAGGGAACACCATTGTCATGAAGCAGTTTATCTGGTCTGCAACAATGTTTAGGTAGGCCGCATGTGTCAAATTCATATAGTCAGACTCAGGGTTTCCCAGAAGAACATTGCCCAGAGCATCACACTCCTTCCATCAGCTTCCACCCATTGTAGATGCTTTCAGCAGTGGACAGGGGTCATCATAGCACTCTGATTGGTCTGCGGCTACGCAGCCACATACACAGCAGATTGTGTTATGACATTTCTCCCATAACCATAATTAAATCTGTTAATCTTCTGATTGGTCAGTTTGAATGTCTCACATTTGGGTTTCAGTCACACAGTCAGCAGCCATATCACCCTGTAGCCCAAGACTGGTTGCCCACTGAAGCTAAGCAGGGCTGAGCCTGGTTAGTACCTGGATGGGAGACCTCCTGGGAAAACCAGGTAGCTGCTGGAAGAGGTGTTAGTGAGGCCAGCAGGGGGTGCTCACCCTGTGGTCTGTGTGGGTCCTAACGCCCCAGTATAGTGATGGGGACACTGTACTGAAACAAGCACCGTCCTTCGGATGAGACGTTAAACCGAGGTCCTGACTCTCTGTGGTCATTAAAAATCCCATGGCACTTCTCGTAAAGAGTAGGGGTGTAACCCCGGTGTCCTGGCCAAATTCCCTCCATAGGCCGATACCAATCATGGCCTCCTAATAATCCCCATCCATTGAATTGGCTCTTTCACTCGCTCTCCTCTCCACCTTCAGCTGGTGTGTGGTGAGCGCACTGGCGCCGTTGTACTGTGGCTGCCGTCGCATCATCCAAGTGGATGCTGCACACTGGTGGTGGATGAGGAGAGACCCCTGATATGATTGTAAAGCGCTTTGGGTGTACAGTAGTACATATGAAAGCGCTATATAAATGCCTCATTCATTCATTCATTCATTCACATGGTCAAGGAACGGATAAAAGAAGATTGTAACTGTTGCTCTGGTCTCTTTTTCTTGGGCTCTTCTTTTCTCTGCTCTTTTTACTGGCTCTATTTGTATTCATGCCCATTTCTCCTGTATCCAACACCTTGATTATGAGAATTGATTTATTTCCTACCATCTAATCTACGTTGTCCATAATATGCGGCCTTGTTAGGAGATAATCAACAATATTCGCTTCACCTGTGACTGGTCATAATATTCATCATTTTAAATATATATATATATATATATATATATATATATATATATACACACACACACACACACACTTTTTACATAAAAAAAAAACAAAAACAATTTAGTAAGATTTATAAGCTGTTTTCCTCAAGGGGACCAAAACATAAGGAATTTTCTTAACAAATATATTTATTTTGTGATAATACATTTGTTACATCAGACAAACCAATACACAACCACAATGTATTAAAGAACACATCTGATAGACCATTGAAACAATTTATTTTCTATTCATAAAAGTTTTCAAACACCCCAGTGACTTTCTCTAAAGTCACTTCTCAATTTTTGCATTACATAATTATAAGGTTCTTTCTGCATTCTGAGCAGGTTTGAGATATTCAGCTTCAAAGTTTTTGCATCCCATATTCCTTTGTAGATAGGACCTTTTTGTTTTCTAAAAAAAGTCTCAAAATGTACACAACTTAAAAAAAAAAAAAAATCACATCAAATAATGTAAATAAGTTACAGAATAAGAATATGCAAATAACTTAATTTTGAAAAAAAAAAAAAAAAAAAAAAAAAAAAACAGCATGATTACTTAAAAAAATAGCTTATACTCAAGACAAAACCACAACTCAGACAATAATTTAAGGCACTCTTGCACATTGCTTCATGGAATGTAAATTTCCACCAAATGGTAGCTAGTATTTTTTTTTTAAATAAATTTATAGGGTTACTATCTGTTGTGTTTATGCTGTACGAGTAAGGTGCAGATAAAGGCCAGGACATGCATTATTTACACGCATTATTATATTAACAGAAAACTTTACTCTCCATTTCTTAGGCACAGAACATGAGCACTAGCTCGTCAGTAACATGCGCATAGTCAAAATCCCTAGATCTAATTGGCAGATGGAGCAACCAATAGGGCATATATTGATTCAGACATGTGATTGGCTTTTGCCTAAACACCAGAACACTACACTATCCACCTTTTATAGAAAATAAAACTGAATGATATGCCAAATTATATGGTATTGTGTTAGCAGAGCTATGTGGGCTGAAAAGGGTGTTTCACTTGACACCTCACCTTCACACGGTCACAGAGTCAGATACACCCTTAGCACCCACCAAGAGTGTGTGGGTGATAAGTAAAGCCTCCACGCTCTTTTGTCTCCGAACTGCCCACTGTAGATGGATGTGACTTCAGTCCCAGACTCTCTCACTCTCTTGGAACCAATGATGGACAGATGGAATTTTGGAAGGCTCACCTGACCAGGGAATCAGGGGCGGTTGGTAGCCGAGTATACACTGGAAAGTTATTAGTCCTGTGGTGGCTAGACACAGAGAGTTCTGTTCATAATCAGCCTATGGGAGGAAACGGCTCTAGCTGTCTTGGCAATCATGACAATATGACCGCAGGTATAACCTGATCTGTTCTGCTCAGTCTGGCTGTTGGACTGCGGGCGTTACCCAGATGACAGGCTTGCCATGACTCTGAGAAGTTGGAAAAGGCTCCCCATACTCTGGGATAAATTGGGGACCACGGTCGGAGATGATAGATCTGGAGATGATAGATCCGGAGGCGGTAGATCCTTCTCCTATTTGGCACCTAAACTCTGGAACAATCTTCCTAGCATTGTTCGGGAAGCAGACACAGTCTGTCAGTTTAAATCTAGACTAAAAACACATCTCTTTAACCTGGCATACACATAACACATTATCAATTTATATTTTCAAATCCGTTAAAGGATTATTAGGCTGCATAAATTAGGTCAGCCGGAACCGGGAACACTTCCTATAACACCAGATGTACTCGTTACATCAGAAGAAGAATGGCATCTACGCTAATATTAGTCTTTCTATTGATCCCGAGGTTTACCGTAGTCAACCGGATCCGGGCCGTATCCAGATGAGACAGAGGGCGAGCCCTGACACAACCACAATGCAGCCCTGAAGTATCAGCAGAGATCGAGTCAACTAGATCATCTTGTGAGATCGACACGACGGCCAGTCCACAGTTCCTCATCCATTGTAAAGGCCTCATCGACATGACAGCCAGTAGCACAGTTCCTCAACAAACCGTCCATACCGGAATGATGAATATGATCCTCAACCGGATGGAACTGGAATAAATACTTTGAATGTTGCGATCCTATCAGACTTATGATAGCAACCTGAATCGTAACAAAGCACTGCTCGCCAGAGGAGAACTGGCCCCCTGACTAAGCCTGGTTTCTCCCA
>NW_025953340.1:0-29529 GCF_018812025.1 Megalobrama amblycephala | reverse complement strand
AAGCTGCGCTTTATTCAGCGCTGTGGGAACGTCTTTAGTCGTGACCAGCTGTGAATATATGTGTAAAACAACGTCAATGAAATTGACCTATATTTATAGCCTTGCGAGACGTCATCGGAATGCGCCATGAGCGAGGCTATAATTAGATGTGACACCTGTACATCAGCAGGTCTTTTGTCTTCAGAGGCCACTCTGTGAAGTTGTGTGTGAACTTTGTCTCATAAGCATCTATCATTTCTCTCTTTCCCTCTTGTCAGGTGTTAGATTTGATAGGCAGAGCGCAGAAAACTTTCTCTTATCTGTTCCTCCTTTCACTCTGCAGTCCAAGTGAAAGTGAACGTTCCTTATATTATATATATATATTTTATTATATTATAATATATATTGAGAGAAGTATGAGTGAACAAGGCAGACGGTGTGTTCCTCCGTGTTCGCGTCCGATCGCCGAAACGGACACACATCCATACTGTTTTGTTTGTTTGGGGGAAGAGCACGCTGTCCTTGCGTTGGAAGGCGGCGAGTGCCAGCATTGTGAAATGTTCACAGTTAAGATGCTGCGTGCTCGTCTCTCTTTCTTCCAGGGAGCAGCACCCGCATTACGATCGTGGGGCTCGCAAATGGATCTCGCTGACGAACGGGAGACGGGTCCTGCCCTTTCGCCCGATTTGTCACCTGATCCACGCGTCTTCTCGCGCGATCCTGAAGCGCACTCCAGTGCTTCTTCAGCTCACGCGGGGACGATGATTCTCTTCTCGAGTTTGCTGCCTCTGAGCGTTCCTCACGTGATGATAAAGCCGTTGAGGAATTACTCGAGGTAGTAACTCGAGCTGTGGCTAGATTACAGCTAGACTGGCCACAGGAAAAAGAGACCCCCAAACCATCTAAGCTTGAGGATAGGTTTTTGTCCGGTGGCAAGGGGGAGGGGCCACAACGCCAGTCTCTCCCCTTCTTTGAGGACCTCCATGACGAGTTATCTAAGTCATGGAAAAAGCCATATACTTCCCGTGTTTTTGTGCCCTCGACGTCGATTTATTCGACTATCGTGGGTGCTGAAGCACGGGGGTATACGATGATGCCACAGGTTGAAGAGACGCTGGCGAGCTATCTCTCGCCTGTGTCAGCATCATTGTTAAAAAAGCCTACCCTCCCCACAAAGCCCTGTAGAACCACCTCAGCGCTTGTGGGAAAAGCTTTCCAAGCTGCAGGTCAGGCTGGTGCTGCGCTGCACACTATGGCAGTGTTACAGGCGTACCAAGCTGACCTGTTGAAGGATCTGAGTGCCGGCACTACCATCACAGAGGAAGCGTTCACTGAGCTTCGTCGAGCCACAGATCTGTCTCTCCGTGCCACCAAGCAGACGGCTCGTGCCATCGGCCGTTCTATGGCTGCTATGGTTAGCACGGAGAGGCACCTGTGGCTAAACCTCACGGGCATCAAAGATAAAGATCGTGTATTCCTTCTTGATGCCCCAGTATCACCTTCTGGCCTGTTCGGAGACTCGGTCAACACAGTCGTGAGCAGGTTTCAGGAGGTGAAAAAATCAGAAGAAGCATTTGTGAAGTTCCTTCCTCGCCGCACTCAGGGGGAGGGGCCGTCAGCCACCCAGCCCCAACCCGGTCCTTCTAAGAGAGAGGTTCAGAAGCAGAGTGTGGCGAGCCGAGCTCCCCCTCGTAAAGACTGGGGACCGTCTCGCCGCCCTGCACAACCTCCCAGGCAAGACCTCAGGACTATTCTCCAAAAGAAGAAGAAATCCTGACGGTCTTGCGCCCAGCCCTGTGGGGATGGCCCCCCTCGGGACGGGGCGCGTATTACATCTAAAACTCGCCCCTTCTCGACATCTCCACAAAAACCCTCCTTCCCCGCCACCTCTGGTGCTTCGGGGGGCAGCGGTTTCCAGCGAAATGTTAGGTGTTCCGTTAGCTCCTGTAACACATCAGGACACGGAACACCTAGTATCCCCTCAAAAGGAAGTGTCAAAATTAGTGCCCATTTCAGAAAGCCTGGCAGCGTGGAAACTACTGCCAGGGATTTCCGCGTGGGTTCTAAAGACAGTAGAATTCGGATACAGAATCCAATTTTTCCGTCGTCCTCCGCGTTTCAACGGCGTGGTCTCCACTACCGTGAAGCCGGGGCAAGCGACGTTACTGTCACAAGAGCTGCAAACTCTTCTGGAGAAAGGGGCCATAGAACGTGTTTCCCCTTCACAGAGAGAGTTGGGTTATTACAGCCGATACTTCCTAGTTCCCAAAAAGGACGGGGGGCTGCGTCCAATTTTAGATCTTCGAGGCCTGAACCGTTCAGTCAAAGCTCTCAAGTTCAAAATGTTAACAGTAAAGATGATCGTGTCGCAAATCCAACAGTGCGATTGGTTCGTCACGATCGATCTCAAGGACGCATATTTTCATATCGAAATATTGCCACAACACAGGAGATTCCTGAGGTTCGCTTTCGGGGGCGAAGCTTACCAGTATCGGGTTCTTCCATTCGGCCTAGCCCTATCACCCCGCACATACACAAAATGCATGGATGCAGCACTGGCTCCGTTGCGACTCCAGGGCATTCGCATTTTGAATTATATAGACGACTGGCTAATATTGGCGCAGTCACGAGAGATGACATTAAAACACAGAGATGTCGTTTTAGCTCATCTAGTTTCTCTAGGGTTGAGACTCAACGAGAAGAAAAGCGTTCTCTGTCCAACCCAGAGAACGACATATTTAGGGGTCATCTGGGATTCGACCACGATGCGGGTACAATTGTCTCCCGCTTGAGTTGAGACCATTCTTCACACCCTGAAAAATGTCAGGCTAGGCCAGGATTGTACTATTCTACAGTTTCAGAGAATGTTAGGTCTCATGGCATCAGCGTCCTCGGTAATTCCTATGGGCCTGGTGCATATGAGACCGTTTCAGTTGTGGCTCAAAGCCAGGGGGTTTCATCCAAGGGCCAAACCCCTGAGGCAAATAAGGGTTACGCGCCGCGGGCTTCGTACCCTGTCTGTGTGGCTCAGACCCCGGTTCCTCACCTTGGGTCCCACTCTAGGGGCGCTGTGTTGTCGCAGGTTGCTAACGACGGACGCCTCCCTGACGGGCTGGGGAGCGGTCTTAAGTGGTCGTCCAGCCCAAGGGGAATGGGAGGGCCATCAGCTCGTCTGGCACATCAACTGCCTAGAATTGATGGCTGTATTTCTGGCCCTGAAATACTTCCTCCAGCAGCTGAGAGGCTGTCATGTCCTAGTGCGGATGGACAACACAACAGCAGTCTCTTATGTAAATCGTCAGGGAGGTCTGCGTTCGCGCCATCTCAACAGGATAGCGCGACAGATCTTTCTCTGGGCCCAGGACAAATTCCTGTCACTGAGGGCAGTGTATATTCCTGGGGACCAGAATGTGGGAGCAGATTTACTGAGTGGGGAATGGAAACTTCACCCCAACGTAGTGAAACAGATATGGCTGAGGTTCTACGAGGCGGAGGTGGACCTCTTCGCCTCCCATCAGACAGCGCAATGTCCCCTTTACTTCTCTCTGAGTCACCCAGCCCCCCTAGGTCTGGATGCGATGGCGCATACATGGCCTTCGATGCGCCTGTATGCCTTTCCTCCAGTTGCTCTGCTCCCGGGAGTTCTAGCCAGAGTTCGCCAACAAGGGATTTGCCTCTTATTGATAGCACCGCATTGGCCGAACAGAATATGGTTCTCGGAGATAATGTCTCTTCTCGACGGCTCGCCTTGGGCGATACCGAGCAGGAGGGACCTTCTGTCTCAGGCGCAGGGGACAATATTTCATCCCCGGCCGGAGATGTGGAATCTTCATGTTTGGCCCCTGAGGGGAACCAACTGAGGGACACAGGGCTTTCACCTCAAGTTATCGAGACTATTTTGAATGCTAGAGCTCCCTCTACTAGAGCAAGTTATGCCAACAAATGGGGTGTCTTTGAAAGATGGTGTATTGCACACAATGCAGATCCAGTAAACTGCCAAGTTGCTACAGTTCTGGACTTCCTGCAGGAAAAGTTATCGACAGGTACATGCCCCGCCACTCTCAGGGTTTATGTGGCCGCTCTCTCGGCTTGCCACGCTCTGATCGACGGGGTGCCTTTGGGCAAGCATGTCCTGCTCTCTCGCTTCGTTCGAGGAGCTAGGCGGCTTAAGCCCCCTTCTAGAACCAGGATCCCCTCATGGGACCTAGCTATAGTCCTTGAGGCCCTGGTCGAGACCCCCTTTGAACCGTTAGAGTCAGTTTCTGACAAGCTGTTAACTCTGAAAATGTTTTTTCTTATGGCTATAACTTCTCTGAAAAGAACTGGGGATTTGCAGGCTCTGTCCGTTGTGCCATCCTGCTTAGACTTTGCCCCAGGAATGGTGAAAGCGATTTTGCATCCTCATCCTGACTATCTGCCTAAGGTTCCTTTCTTGAACTTGCATCCGGTCACTCTTGAAGCCTTCTGCCCTCCGCCGTTCTCTACGCCGGAGCAGGAGAGACTTCACAGACTGTGTCCAGTCCGTGCTCTTCAGACTTATGTCCACCGCACCAGCCAGTGGCGTAAGTCAGAGCAACTGTTTGTTTGTCATGGCGGCCATAACAGGGGTGCGGCCGCCACGAAACAGACCATGTCACATTGGGTGAGAGATGCTATTGCCCTTGCCTATGAGGCGCGTGGTCAGACTTCGCCAACGGGTATTAGGGCTCATTCCACCAGGGGAGTTGCCTCTTCTAGAGCTTTGGCAGGGGGCGCTCCCTTGCAACATGTTTGTGATGCGGCAGGATGGTCCTCACCGCACACATTCATAAGGTTTTATAGTTTCGATGTTCATGTTACTCCGGGCTCTCATGTCCTTGAGTCGACATCACAAGCTAGTGTCTGAGACTCTCTGTGCTTTGTGACACACTTCACAGCCAGGGGGTCCGGACACACAGTGCGGCGGCGTGGGTATTCTCGTTCCCACAGCGCTGAATAAAGCGCAGCTTAGAGTGTAGCCTTTGAAAGGGAACGCCCCGGGTCACTTCACTGTAACCCTGCAAAGCTGCGCTTCATTGCCGCACTGAGATGTCCCTGGACTGCTCTTCAGACAAAATATCTGCTGATGTACAGGTGTCACATCTAATTATAGCCTCGCTCATGGCGCATTCCGATGACGTCTCGCAAGGCTATAAATATAGGTCAATTTCATTGACGTTGTTTTACACATATATTCACAGCTGGTCACGACTAAAGACGTTCCCACAGCGCTGAATAAAGCGCAGCTTCTCGTTCCCGCCTTTTCAGGGAACAGGGTTACAGTGAAGTAACCCGGGGCGTTCTTACTGGAACTACCCATTGTAGCCAAAGCACAATAAAGTCAGTTAGCCATTTCCAAAGCCCATATTTACAAAATGTAGATTCTGGGAATCAATATTCTGGTCTCATGAGATCAAATCAATTATTTTGGATCTAACAGCATCCAAAATGTTATGGTGTTACTAGAGGAGGAGTACAGTGAGAAGTGCCTGGTTCCCACAGTAAAATTTAAGGAGCATTTAAGGAGCTCATCATCCAGAAGTTAAACAGCACAGATGTGACAATTTGTCATGACCTTGTACACACTGTGCCAAGAAGTGTCAAAGCAGTATATTCAAAATTATGTAGGGCATACTAAGTGCTAGAATATTATACATTTGTTGAATTAAATCTAGGGTGTACTCATTTCTGCAATCCTTAATTTAAACAAAATTGGCTAATTTACTTATTTTATGGCTATTAATGACATATATTTCTCAGTTTTTATGATGTATATATTTAATACATTTTAGTTTTTGTAATACATCTTTTGTATTTGTTCAGAGGGGGTGTACTCATTTATGCTGTGCACTGTATCTGTGATGATTATATTGCCCATGTGTTGAAAAAAACAGAGATTAAACATACTCGCAACAGACACATCCTAAAGTGGAGACATTTTAGTGTTGTCAGTAGCACTGAGCAGAGTTCCCTTTCGTGGGAACATCGACGCTACGTCCAATGACGCAATGGGAACCCTCTGCATTTTGTGTTCGTGAAGCACCTCTGTATCCAACCAATGAGAAGACGTGACGTCAGAGGCGGGTGACGTCACGGACCAGGAAACT
Organism: Megalobrama amblycephala; assembly: GCF_018812025.1. Classification (NCBI taxonomy): domain Eukaryota; kingdom Metazoa; phylum Chordata; class Actinopteri; order Cypriniformes; family Xenocyprididae; genus Megalobrama; species Megalobrama amblycephala. The sequence goes on along the minus strand of NW_025953340.1, from coordinate 23,425 downwards.
ATAAAGCATACCCGGAACAAAGAACGCTAGCTTCTGTTGTCTTCAGCAAGCGCTATCTGTATCTTGTCTGTCTTATTTATTGTTGTCTGTCCAATTTATATTACACAGTGATCTCTTTGTCTGAGGACAAGAGCTTCCAAGCACAACATAAAAAGACATATATATATATTATGGCGGAAAGAAAGCAGCAGTTTACGAAGTGTGTTCATCCCTGTCCTCGCTTCATCACGGACGGGGATACACACGAGATGTGTGTCAGATGCCTGGGAGTTGAGCACGCACAGGCAGCTCTCGAGGGAGCTGTCTGTGTGCACTGCGAAAGGCTCACTCTCAGAGTGCTGCGTTCACGCCGGGCGCTCTTCGAGGAGGGCGCCGCGGCGAGTGTTCCCCGCGGGTCCGGTCCCGCCGCTGCTGAGGCTCGGCGCGGTCTGCACTCGTGGGGTTCACAAATGGATCTGGCAGAGGGGGGAGAGACGGGCCCAGCCTTATCGCTCCCCTTACCTGCCGGACCCAGTGTCTCTCCTCTGGCGGTGGAAGCACGCGCTGCGGTTTCTTCCCCCCGGAGGGAGACACAGACACTCAATATATCTTCCTCCGAGGAGGCTGATGTGGAGGGTGTCGAAGGGGATGAGGAACCGCCATCCTCATCCCCAGCTTATGAGGAGCTGCTGGAAGTAGTGACCAGGGCAGTTGAAAAGCTAAATATTGACTGGCCCGCGGAAAAACATGAAAATAGACCCAAAAGCAAGTTGGATGAAAGATTCCTTCCCGCACGGTCACTACCCCAGCGTCGGGGTCTGCCGTTCTTCCCCGACCTCCACACTGAGGTGTCGAGGTCGTGGAGGAGACCTGTCCAATATCGTGTTTTCAGCCCCCAAACGTCTTTATATAGCAACATCACGGGGCTGAAGCACCACGGCTATGGGGCGATGCCTCGGGTAGAGGAGACGCTTGCGAGCTATCTCTCGCCCGAGTCTGCATCGTCCCTCAGGACCCCGACATTGCCCACCAAGCCCTTAAAAATAACATCTAATTTGGTGGGCAAGGCTTATTCGGCAGCGGGTCAGGCGGCGGCGTGCCTGCATACAATGTCAATCTTGCAGGCATACCAAGCTGATCTGCTGGGGGAGATAGATGAGAGTGGGGAAGCGACATTCGATGCAATCCAAGAGATCCGTAAGGCGACAGATCTAGCTCTCCGGGCCACCAAGGAGACGGCCAAATCAATAGGCCGTTCTATGGCAGCCCTGGTGGCCACGGAGAGGCACTTATGGCTCAATTTATCAGACATCAAGGATAAAGATAAGAATGTCTTGATGGATGCGCCGCTGTCTCCTGCTGGCCTGTTCGGCGACGCAGTTACAACTGTCGTCGACAGGTTTCAGGAGACACGCAAGCAGTCAGCGGCCTTCCAGAAAATTCTTCCCCGCCGCTCTCACCCCCCCGAGGCTGCTGGGCGGGAGCAGCCTCGGCCGACAGCCAGCTCCTCAGCGCACAGAGCGCAACAGAAGGCCAGTGTCGCCTCCCGTGCTCCCCCACAAAAATCATGGGGACCGGGCCGGGCGACACAGGCGAAGCCTTCCGGAGGTAGGACGGATCTGAGGACCGTCATTATCTCCCGGAAGGCTTCAAAAAAGAGGTCCTGACATTATTAGTGCAGGATCTCTCGAGGGCAGCCCCCTCCGAGAGGATTCGGATATCGGGTCCTCCTCGGTGCCCTCAGGGGACCGTCTTGCCAACCCTGCCACCCAGTGTGCGTCAGGGCGCAGCGGTCTCCACCGATCCTCCGAGGAGGGTCGGTTGGCGCTTGATTCGTCTGTCTGCCGGTGCGCCGCGTCAGATGGACGAGCCAAGTGCTCAAAAAACACCAGAGACCAGTCTCAAGAGACTGGTTCCCTTAGTAGAATATGTGGAAGAATGGAAACGTCTCCCAAACATTTCGAAGTGGGTACTGCTCATAATAGAACAGGGTTACAAAATTCAGTTCGGTTCTACACCGCCCAGGTTCAATGGGGTGCTTCCCACAGTGGTAACCCCAGAGCAGTCTCTGGTGATGGAACAAGAGGTTACGACGCTTTTGCAAAAAGGAGCTATAGAAAGGGTTCCTCCTCCCAGCAAAATGTCGGGCTTTTACAGCCGCTACTTCATTGTTCCAAAGAAGGATGGAGGGTTGCGTCCGATCATAGATCTACGTGTGTTAAATCGAGCTGTAAAGAAGTTGAAGTTCAAAATGCTTACACTCAAACAGATCATTCCCCAGATCAGGTCCGAGGACTGGTTTGTGGCGATAGATCTGAAAGACGCATACTTTCATGTATCCATCCATCCTTCTCACAGGAAGTTCCTCAGGTTTGCTTTCGGGGCGAAGCTTACCAATACAGGGTTCTTCCTTTCGGCCTATCGCTATCACCCCGCACGTTCACGAAGTGCGTGGATGCAGCTCTGGCTCCGCTGAGACTCCAGGGCATCCGCGTGCTGAACTATATCGACGACTGGTTGATACTAGCTCAAACAGAACAGTTGGCAGTTCAACATCGAGATGTTGTTCTGTCGCACATGAAAAGGCTTGGGCTGAGGCTCAACGCCAAAAAGAGTGTGCTGGTCCCGAGTCAGGTTGCAAACTATTTAGGAGTAATCTGGGATTCCACCACGATGCAGGCGCAACTGTCCCCTGCTCGTGTGAATTCCATTCTCGGGGCCGTGAATGGGGTGAAGCTAGGCCAGTCACTCACTGTAAAACAGTTTCAGAGACTGTTGGGTCTGATGGCAGCTGCGTCCAACGTCATTACTTTTGGCCTCCTGCACATGAGACCCTTACAGTGGTGGCTCAGGACCAAGGGGTTTTCTCCGAGGGGAAATCCTTTTCGCATGATCAAAGTCACGCGGCGATGCCTTCGTGCTCTGGTCATGTGGAAAAAGCCTTGGTTCCTGTCCCAGGGACCCGTGCTGGGGACTTCTCGTCGTCGTGTAATGCTTACGACAGATGCTTCTCTCACGGGCTGGGGGGCGATCATGAGTGGTCGCTCAGCTCAGGGTCTTTGGGAGGACCATCAGCTCTCCTGGCACATAAATCGGCTGGAGATGATGGCGGTGTTTCTAGCTCTGAGACACTTCCTCCCAGACCTGAGGGATCACCATGTGTTGGTCCGCACGGACAACACTACGGTGGTCTCTTACATCAACCATCAGGGGGGCATGCGGTCTCGCATATTATCAAAGTTGGCCAGCCGCATCCTCCTCTGGTCCCACGGAAAGCTCCTCTCTCTGAGAGCTGCTTATATTCCCGGGCGGTTGAATGTGGGGCGGACGCTCTGTCGAGGCAGAGCGCGAGTCCGGGGGAATGGAAACTCCACACCGAGGTGGTGGAACTAATATGGAAAACATTCGGTCGAGCTCAAGTCGATCTATTTGCCACAGAGGAGTCATCTCAGTGCCCTCTGTGGTATTCCCTGCAGCAACCAGCACCTCTAGGGCTGGATGCTATGCTACAGACGTGGCCGAGGCTGCGCCTGTATGCATTTCCCCCGATCTCACTGCTCCCCGGAGTTCTGGAGAAAGTTCGCCAGGAGAGGGTCGACCTAATACTGGTGGCCCCTTTCTGGCCGACCAGAATATGGTTCTCGGACATAATGTCTCTTCTTCACGGCTCGCCTCTGGAGCTTCCTCTCAGACAGGACCTCCTGTCGCAAGAGGGCGGTACGATTCTCCATCCCCGCCCAGAAACATGGAAACTGTGGGCCTGGCCTCTGAGGGGGCAAGGCTCATAGAATCTGGTCTCCCAGCCGAGGTTGTGGAGACCATTCTTCACTCCAGAGCTCCCTCCACAAGGAAGCTGTATTCATATAAATGGAAACTGTTTGCCGCATGGTGTGGCCAACATAATTTGGATCCTGTCCAGTCTCCAATCAGCTATGTGCTGCAGTTCCTTCAAGAGAAGTTTTCCGAAGGTTTAACCCCTTCAACACTAAAGGTGTACATCGCAGCCATTTCGGCTTATCACAGTCCTGTAGGGGGTTCCTCGGTGGGTCGAGACCCCCTAGTCATGCGCTTCCTTCGTGGCACGCTCAGGTTGAGGCCTGCGGCGCGCACAAAAACCCCGACCTGGGATCTGACTATTGTGCTCCAGGGGCTAGCTGAGGCTCCCTTCGAGCCAATAGAAGAAGTATCAGACAAATTCCTGACACTAAAAACTATCCTTCTGTTGGCAATTTCATCCCTAAAAAAGGATTGGGGATTTACAAGCGCTGTCAGTCGCTCCATCATGTTTAGAATTTGCGCCTGGTATGATTAAGGCTTTCTTACACACCAGACCGGGTTATGTCCCAAAGGTGTCGTCGAGGGTCCCAGGTCCCATTATACTCGAGGCGTTCTGCCCGCCTCCCTTTACGAACATGGATCAGGAAAAGAAGAATCTGCTTTGCCCTGTGAGGGCATTGGATGCTTACGTCCACAGAGCTGCCCTGTGGAGAAAAACAGATCAGTTATTCGTATGTTATGGGTCCCCTAAGAGAGGGGGCCCAGCATCTAAGCAGAGGATGAGCAAGTGGGTGGTCGAGGCCATCTCACTTGCATACGAAGCAATGGGACACCCATGTCCCTTGACTATTCGAGCTCATTCTACTAGAGGTATGGCTGCTTCCAAGGCTTTTTTGTCAGGAGTTTCCTTAGACGATATTTGTGGTGCGGCTGGATGGTCATCCCAGCACACCTTCATCAGATTTTACAATCTTAACTTGAATGTCACTCCAGGTGCTACAGTTTTACAAGATAACAGCCAGGCACTTGGTGACACGGCGTAGTTGGGACAGCGTTCCCATTGCGTCATTGGACGTAGCGTCGATGTTCCCACGAAAGGGAACGTCTCGGGTTACGAGTGTAACCCTTGTTCCCTGAGTAAGGGAACGAGACGCTACGTCGCGTTGCCGTACCTCCTTCATGCCTGGAGCGCTCGTGCTTCAGACAATATTCAGAAGCTAGCGTTCTTTGTTCCGGGTATGCTTTATAGTTTCCTGGTCCGTGACGTCACCCGCCTCTGACGTCACGTCTTCTCATTGGTTGGATACAGAGGTGCTTCACGAACACAAAATGCAGAGGGTTCCCATTGCGTCATTGGACGTAGCGTCTCGTTCCCTTACTCAGGGAACAAGGGTTACACTCGTAACCCGAGACGTTTTGCTGCTGTAGTGGACTTTCATGGTAAAGCCACACTGTCTAAACGTAACTAGCTTTTCTGTGTACATATTTTAATGTTATTTGAAAAAAAGTTCAGATGTACCTTTTACTGTTTTTCTATCTTTTTTTATTCTCTTATAGTCCTTTAAATCTTTTATTTAATTAATTTAAATGAAAAGGACATTTATAATAAATAAATAAAAATAAAATAAAATAAAATCAAAAAATAAAACAAATTGTTTTTTTCAGTATTCAAGACATTGTTAAAGCCATAGTTATGAATGAATCAATCTTTTGAATCAGATATATTTTTATGAAATGACTGAACAGAACCGTTCTGGGGCTAGTTTCCCATACAACGACGTAACTTGCAGCTTAGCCACCATAGTACGATGCATCGTTGGAGAAACTAACTAGTTAGTCAAAACTGTTTCCCAAAAACATAGTAACTTTGTCGCACAACCGATGTTCAAACCACTTTGTTTCAACAATATAGTTAATAACGTCGCACAGGTGGTGAAGTAATAACGTCTACTAATTAATCAATTCTAGATCAAATTAATATCAAATTATTGTTATAAATAACAAACATGACATCTGAAGATTACTTCGCTATTTGTGTTCTTCATTGATTTGCTTTATTTCCAGATGTTTCATTCACTCTGGATTTACCTTGGCATACCAGTGCATGTACGCACATGCACACTCTTCAAAAACTGTGCTTTAATTTTCTTTACAAACTAAAAGACGTAAAATGGAATTTGTATATATTTGGAATGAAAGACATAGAATATACTGTATGTTGCTGGCTTATTATGCTTAAGAACATGATCTATGTATTATAAGTCCACACATCATACTAAGAAACTATGCTTCTAACCACGAAAGCTGTAGCTCCAACCACACAGCTTTGTGATGCTGTTTACGAATGTTCATTGGAACTATGGTTTCGGGAAACATAATCGTTGAACTATGCTGGTAATGATGGAACTTAACAGTCTACTAAATCTATCTCTTTCTGTTATTCGCACACATGAACACACTCTGTAATAATTTCAAAAGTAAACCAAAGACAATTTGATATTTAATGCTAATCTTCAAACTGACTTTTTAGCCTCCCACCCCTGTTTAAGACTACAGCACCCAGGATCCTTTCACATTATGACCTTTTGACCTCCTCAGGCCTTTAATCAGGATAAATCTTCCCTAAAGACAATGGGGCAAACAGTCATTAACCTCTGCAGAAGTGGAGCACTGGTGCCTGACAGGAATAATGATCAGGCAGGCCTTGATTTAATGGAGTATTGGCGTCAGTCTGAACATCTTTTAATAACATCACAAGGAACACATATACAGTACCTCAGCTCTGTTCCGGTGCCAAACAGCAGTCAACAAACTAGTCCTGCTTTTGTCCCTCATAAACCTGTATACAAATGTAGGAGCAGCCCCCTGCCAAAATGCTTTTGCTTTGCCAGTGTAGATTTGGTCAACAACACACTGAAGAAACACAGCTGATTATAGGCAAAGGTAAGTCTGCCGTTGCAGCAAACTGTTTTCATTTTTTTTTCTCTTTTACTGTCAGGTTTTAGATCATAAAAGAGCACACACACATACACAAAAAAATGCTTTAGACATTATGTTACACCAATGCAATGAATAGAGTATTTTATTTCATTAAAGTTAATTGTCTTTTTTATGGGGTCATAGGAAAAAAACAGAAAAGTCAGGAGAGATGTGTGGTTGGTAAATCAGCTTTAGGGAACACACCTGTGTCCTGTGCACTCATGCACAATTGTCCTCTTGACCATTGATGTCTCAACTCAACACAATTATTGAATGAATATTCTCATTAATTTTGACTTTCATATGGCTGTCAACATTTGTAAGATTTACTCGTAAGCCGTGCACACACTTAACGATTGTAAGGCCAATTATGAATGTAAATTGATACTTATGACTGATCGTGCTCAAACGCGTCCAGTCAGAGCCAGTTGCGTTCAGTCTGCGATTACAGTCGGTGTTCAAATTCCATGTGTGAGTATATAAATCGGCTCCAGTCGAAGGAAACAATCGGTATGTGTGTTCAGTTCAGTCTTAGAATGTTTCAGCTAATCGTTAGGTGTGTCCCCGGCTTTACTGAACAGTTTGAGGATAAGTGATCTAATTGTCATTGATAATAGTAATTTATGCTGGATTTTATGTTCCCTTTCAAGGGAACTCATGCTGCATCAGAACGACACTTTGGGGAATGCCTCCAGCATGACCGCGTCTCAAGTACGTATTGAACTAGTCCAGTCTTGATTGGTGTTGCATATTGACGTCACGTGTGACAGCGTACATGGAAGCTAAAAAGGAGAGCCGACACACAACTGTGTTAGCTTCTGCTCTTCATCAAGCGTTCTGTGTTGCTCTTGTCTTATTTGGTGTTGGTGTTTGTCCCAGTGTAAAGCATTTATATAACATATATATTATGGTGAGTCAGAGGCAATTCAGGCAGTATGCGTCTCCCTGTCCACGTTATATTCCGGAGGGAGATGCACATTCGCTGTTTGTTATGTGCCTCGGAGTGGAGCATGCATGGGCATCACTCGAGGGTGCTGTCTGTGCAAACTGTGAGCTGCTGCTGCTCAGTATGCACCACTCCCACCTGGTTTTGTTTGATGAGGCAGGCCAGGCTCGCGCTCCCCGTGATTCAGGACCTGCGCCTGCCAAGGCAGAGCGGCGTTTACGATGATGGGGGTCACAGATGGAGGTGGTGAAGGGTGCCCTTTCTTAGCTTTCAGAAACCAGCTCCAATGTTCTCATTCAGGGATCGGAAGCCTGATCTGGGGCGTCTTCCAACCAGAATGAGGACCAGGTGCTAGAACTATCTGGTTCTGAGGAATTAGATGTTCTAAGCATCAAGGCAGGTGAAATTGAGGACTCGCCACCTCATTCTCCTGCTTTTGAGGAGCTGCTGGAGGTTGTGACCATAGCAATGGCCAGATTAAACATCAAATGGCCAACAGAGAAGCAGGAAGTGCAAAAGAAAAGTAAACTCGATGAACACTTCCTGCAGTCTCGGTCGCAGCCTTCAGTGTCTGAGTCTGCCATTTTTTCCCAATCTCCACACCAAGGTGTTGAGAACGTGGAACAAGCCGTTCTCATCCAGATTATTGAGCCCTACTATCCATTATTATTTCTCCATCCTGGACTCAAGAGAGAATGGCTATGGTGTGATGCCATGCGTTGAAGAGACTTTGGCCTCATATCTCTCACCCGACACTGCTTCATCCCTTAAGGCTCCGACGCTGCCCACCAAACCCTGCCCCACAACATCTGCGTTATATAGGCAAATATAGGCTGTCAGGCTCCTCACACCTGCAACAGCAGAAGGAGAGTGTTGCCTCTTGTGCCCACCCTCAAAAAGCTTGGGGGAAGAAACAATATTCTCATCCCAAGTCTTCCAAGCCAATGGCAGATCTGAGGACTGTCATTCAGGCGAGGAAGGTTAGGGGGAGAGGTCCTGACACTTTGCGCAGGCCTCTGAGGGCAGTCCCCCCTGTGGTGGAGCGGAAACATCATGCTGCTCTGCGGAGCCCTCAGGAAATTGATGTTTGCTTCTCTCCACCTTGTGCGCTTTGGGACGCATCAGTCTCCAGCGAAAGCAAATAGAAGTGTCCGCCCGATCTCGTTGCAGCCCTATCGAGTTTGCTCCCTCATATGTGGCCTTTGGAAAATTTCGTTCAAGTTTCCCCTGCTGGCCAACCGGTTCAGGGCACCAAAATTATTTCACTCACGACACCCGAGGTCAGTCTTGAGAGACTGGTCTCCTTAGTAGAATATATAGAAGCTTGGAGGAATCTTCACAATATATCTCAATGGGTCCTGCGCATTGTAACGAGGCAGACTCGGGGAGATCCATTCGCAGCTTTATTCTAATATCGTAGTCGTACAGGCAGGGGTCAGAAAACAGCAACAGCAATGTAGTAGGCAAGGCAGAATCAGAAACAGTACCAGGCAATAGATCAGGGCGGGCGGCAGACAAGACAAGGGTAATCAAAGTCCAGGCAGAATAGTCACAAGGCAGGCGGCAGACAGAATGCAGAGGTCCAGGACAGTCCAAGGTCATACACGAGAGAATCAATACACAGGGGAAAACGCTCAGAAATAAATGCATGGCAAATCAAGACTTCGCGAATCATGAATGGTGCTGAGAGTCATTTATAGTCCTGGGAATGAGCAGCAGGGGTAAGTGTGGGCGTGGTTAATCAGCCCAGGTACGGGGTATGGGAAATGTAGTCCATGAAATGACTAGTACTCCGGAGATGGTGCCCTCAGGTGGTGATCGGAGGGAGCCACAGAGACCGTTTCTGTGACAGAGCCCCCTCCCTGCGAGCGGCTCCTGAAGCGAGGAGGTGGTCGACGCCGGGGTCTTCCTCGAGGACGAGGGGCCGGACGCTCCGGATGAGTCCTGTGGAATTCAGCAGTGAGATTGGGGTCCAGTATGTCGTCAGAGTTGACCCAGGATCGTTCCTCCGGGCCGAACCCCTCCCAGTCCACTAAGTATTGCAGCATTCTGCCCCGGCGTCTGGAGTCCAAGAGTTCCTGAACCTGGTAAACCTCCTCGCCTTCGATGATGACTGGAGGGGGCCTCTGATCACGGGTCTCCTCTAGGACCTCCTCTCCTCTCGGACCACCTGCGGGCTTGAGCAGAGACACATGGAAAGTGGGTGAGATACGACATTCTGGTGGAAGTGCTAAACGGTATGATACTGGAGTGATCTGTCGTGTGATTCTGAATGGACCCACGTACCTGGGACTTAATTTCTTGCAGGGTAGGTGCAGACGGAGGTCCCTTGTGGAAAGCCATACCCATTGGTCGGGTCTGTAGTGAGGTTGTTGACGACGGTTGCGGTCCGCCTGTTCCTTGGTACGTCTTATGGCCCGCTGCAGGTGTACGTGAGCCTCATTCCATACCTCTTCACTCCGTTGTAACCAGTGATCGACGGCGGGTAGATCGGTGGGCTCTCCGGACCAAGGGAAGAGAGGTGGCTGGAATCCCAGAACACATTTGAAAGGGGAGATGCCGGTGGCAGGTTTGTGTAGAGAATTTTGTGCATACTCAGCCCAGAAGAGGTACCGACTCCAGTCCGCCTGGTTCTGATGGCATTATGACCGTAGATAGCGAATAAGTTCCTGGTTGAGTCTCTCTGCTTGCCCATTGGCCTCTGGGTGGTAACCTGATGTCAAACTGATATTTACGTTGAGTCTTTGGAAGAAAGCTGCCCATAGCCGTGATGTGAACTGGGGTCCCCGATCTGACACAATGTCCTCTGGTAAGCCATAAAAGCGGAATACGAAGTTGCAAAGATGTTCAGCGGTCTCCAAAGCCGTGGGGAGTTTGGGTAATGGAATGAACCGACAAGACTTGGAGAAGCGGTCAACAACAGTGAGTATTGTGGTATATCCTTGTGAATTGGGCAGATCCATAATGAAATTGACAGCAATGTGGGACCATGGACGTTGTGGAATGGGAAGTGGCTGTAATAGGCCGGCAGGTGATTGACGGGATGACTTGGTGGTTTGACAGATGACGCAATTATGGATGAAAGCGGTGATATCTGAGGCGAGAGATGGCCACCAGAACCGGTTGGACACAAGGTGAATGGTCGCAGCGATGCCTGGATGCCCAGCGCTGGGTGCGGTATGCACTTCCTGGATTACCCGTTGGCGGAGAGGGGCTGGTACGTAAGTATGTGTTGCTGGACAGTCATTAGGTGGAGGTTCATCCTGCTGAGCTTCAGTGATTTCTGACATGATGTCCCACTGGATGGGTGCAACAATGATAGAGGTGGGTATAATTGGTTCGTTGGATAATGGGTCGGCACAGGACTCGAACTGTCGAGATAGAGCGTCAGCCTTAGTGTTCTTGGACCCGGGTCGGTATGTGACTGTGAACTGGAATCGAGTGAAGAATAATGCCCACCTAGCCTGGCGATGGTTGAGACGTTTGGCGGATTTCAGGTATTCAAGATTGCGGTGATCGGTGAGCACAGTGAATGGATATTTACTCCCCTCCAACCAATGCCGCCACTGCTCCATAGCGGCCTTCATGGCCAGTAGTTCGCGATCCCCGACGTCATAATTTTGTTCAGGAGGAGTGAGTTTGCGTGAGTAATAGGCGCATGGATACAACTTGAGAGGGTTGCCTTGTCTCTGGGAGAGGATCGCCCCTATGCCTGTACTAGAGGCGTCTACCTCCACAATGAATTCTCGTTCAGGGTCAGGGTGATGCAGAATGGGTGCTGTGGTGAATAGATCCTTTAGTTTCTGAAATGCGGCTATAGATACAGGTGACCAGACCAGTTGTGTGCTTGCCTTCTTTAGCATGGAAGTGAGTGGAGCTGCAGTCAGACTGAAGTTACGTATGAACCTGCGGTAGAAATTAGCGAACCCCAGGAAGCGTTGTAGTTCCTTTACTGATGATGGGTGAGGCCATTTTAATACTGCCTGAACCTTGCTGTCGTCCATGGCAACGCCCTCCGCGCTGATAATGTATCCTAGGAATGATGTAGCTGTTTGATGAAATTCACATTTCTCCAGTTTGGCATACAGTTGGTGGTCTATGAGTCTTTGGAGCACAGAGCGTACGTGTTGAACATGGTCGGAATAATTCTCGGAGAAGATCAGAATATCGTCGATATAGACAATCACCCATCTATTGAGCATGTCACGGAAGACGTCATTGATAAATGCTTGGAAAAATGAAGGACTATTGACCAGCCCGAAGGGCATAACCCGGTACTCGTAGTGCCCGGATGTATTGGAGAAAGCAGTCTTCCACTCGTCCCCCTCCCGGATGCGAATGAGATTATAGGCACTGCGCAGATCGAGCTTGGTGAAGAGCCGAGCCGTGCGTAACTGTTCCAGAGCGGAACTCCTCCGACTCAGGTTGGGATAGTGGGAATATACGCCCCCCTGGGGGGCGTAGAGCCAGGGATCAGTTCTATAGCACAGTCACTGGTGCGATGCAGAGGAAGTTGTGAAGCTTTGACCTGACTGAAGGCCTCAACCAGATCCTGATATTCGTCAGGCAGTTTATCGTGAGGTGAATTGTTGGTAGGTGATCTCAGGTGGGATTCGGGGCGTGTGGGAGCCTGGATACAGGTTTGCTGACAACGCTTGGACCAGTGGGTAATCTGATTGTCTGACCAGGAAATCTGAGGGTTATGTTGTTTTAGCCATGGAGAGCCGAGAATTAGAGGGTGTTGAGGAGATCTTATGAGGAAAAAACGTATTGTCTCTTTATGCAGCGATCCAATCTGTAAGGTGATGTCGTCACTAGTGTAGCGAACTCGTCCAGTCCCTAGAGGGCGTCCGTCTAGCGCTGCCACTGACAACACAGAATTGCATGGTATTAGTGGAAAGCCGTGAGATCGAGCAAAATCCAGGTCCATGAAATTGCCTGCGGCACCAGAATCTATCATAGCCTCTGTCTGAATTACTTCCTCTTGATACAACAGCATGGCAGTAATTGTGATGTTAGAGGAATGAAAGTCTGAACTCACCGCAGTAGAGCCGCGACTGGTGGGTCTCGTGGGGCAAGAGGCTCGCATGTGGCCCGACTGACCGCAGTACAAGCACAGATGCAGTTGCATGCGTCTATCTCTCTCCTCCAGAGTCAGGTGAGTGGTACCGATTTGCATGGGTTCAGGTTCGGTGGACGAGACCGTGGTGGCATTAGTAGACAGTGACCTTTTACTGGGACGTCTTGATCTGATTCAATTGTCTATGCGGATGGCGAGATCGATAAATCCATTCAAACTCTTCCCCTCGTCGCGACAAGCCAGTTCAGACTGTAATTCCACATTTAACCCCTTGCGAAATAGCAACTTGAGCGTGTCTTCGACCCATGTTGTTTGTGCTGCTAGAGTACGGAAAGTGAGTGCGTACTCCGCAGCTGTTTGTTTGTCCTGACGGAGTGATAGAAGGAGCTCACCCGCTTCTTTGCCCCCCTCGGCGTGTTCGAAGACCTCGCGGAAGCACTGTAGAAAGGACTCGAGCGTAGCATGCGAGGTTCTCCCGCCGATCCATACTGTTGTAGCCCACTCCAGCGCCTTTCCCGTTAGCAGCGAGCAAATAAAAGCGATGCAACTCTCCTCAGTGGGATAAAGCACAGGTTGTTGCGATATAAACAGGGAGCATTGGAGTAAGAAGCCCTTACATTTCGCTGGGGAGCCATCGTATTTCTCAGGGAAGGCGAGACGAGGGCTGCTGGTGGTGTTCTGGATCGGAGCGGCAGCTGCAGGAGGCGTGGGTAATGGCGGACTCATCTCCGCGGGCGTGACGCGCATACTTTGGAGCGTCTTTACGAGTTCCTCGGTGATGGAGGTAAGCCGTGTAAGCTGTTGTTGATGTACGGCCAGTACACTGGCCTGTGTGGAGAGCTCAGTGGTCAGATGGTGTACAGCTGCTGGATCGGGGTCTGGCGAAGTCTTCTGTAACGAGGCAGACTCGGGGAGATCCATTCGCTGCTTTATTCTAATATCGTAGTCGTACAGGCAGGGGTCAGAAAACAGCAACAGCAATGTAGTAGGCAAGGCAGAATCAGAAACAGTACCAGGCAATAGATCAGGGCGGGCGGCAGACAAGACAAGGGTGACAGAACAGACAGAATGCAGAGGTCCAGGACAGTCCAAGGTCATACACGAGAAAATCAATACACAGGGGAAAACGCTCAGAAATGAATGCATGGCAAATCAAGACTTCGCGAATCATGAATGGTGCTGAGAGTCATTTATAGTCCTGGGAATGAGCAGCAGGGGTAAGTGTGGGCGTGGTTAATCAGCCCAGGTACGGGGTATGGGAAATGTAGTCCATGAAATGACTAGTACTCCGGAGATGGTGCCCTCAGGTGGTGATCGGAGGGAGCCACAGAGACCGTTTCTGTGACACGCATGATCGACAAAGGTTACAGAATTCAATTCAAGTACCTGTAACGAATAGACATGATCAAAATGCTTTAGTCATCATAAAATCCTCCCTGTTGTTCAAACTAATTAATAGGCTCAAACTAATTAATTTGCAAAACCAGTTCTCTTCAAAGGCCATTATCACCTCTGCTCCTATGAACGACCTTATCAGAGGCGGTGTCTGGAGCTCTCTGCAAGCTTCAAAGACAGGAGGTAATCCCCTCTCTGCATCCCCCATCAACCAGCCATTTGTTCCACAGACTTACAGACACTTTCAATACTCTTTGGAAAAAGGACATTGACTCCATTTTTACCCACAGTCAAACTGTCCTAACTGTATATAGTATTTTCTCTGTGTCTCATGCATGTCCTTATGTTATATTGACTTAATTATGATTCTTTAGTTATGTCAGGGTAACTTAAAATGCCCATATCCAAATGTATGTATTACTGCTTGAATGCCTTCAAATCACCATCTTTCTTGGTATTAAAAGAATCCTCTTTTAATTTTATAATTAACAGTGTATAGTATGCTATGATAAAATGCATCAGAATATTTTTTACCATGTAAAACTGCTAAAATTCTCCAGACCAAATTCTCTGGTCACCTCACCAAAATGGTCTCTTTTGAGACCATTGTTTCCGTCACCTTCCGGCAACTTTATCTTCAAGTTAACTTCGTTGGATTCTAAGTGAACCACCCAGAACCCAAGCGAATGCTTCAGCGCACTCCTGACAAAATCATCAAGAATCTTTAGAATCTACCGCATCTGGACTTATTCAGCAACCAAGGTCAATGCAAGTACCCGTTTGCAGCATTTAGACGCCTTTCCACGTTATTGTGCCCCTTTTAAGGTGACCCTGATTCTTTGATGTTTCTTGCAGGTTGTGGTTAACTGTTGTAATCTTGCCATTCTCTTCTTTCTCTCTCTCTCTCTTTCTTTACTTTCCTTCACTTTCTTTATTCGGTATATAATCTTTGCTTAGTTTAGTTGTGTGTGTAGCCTAACGTAGTTTCTTTTATTAAACCATTATATACACACTTTATTGTCTCTGTGTTGATGCTCACAAATCAAAGTCAAGTTTTGATCTAGCTACATGCTATTACCCTGCTAGTACTTTATATCATTGGGAAAAGTTATTCTTTCTTGGCCAGGAAGATAATTTGTTTCCTAGAATTGATAATTGATTATGCTGTCTGTTCGCTTGGATGAGCTGATTAAATAATCATAAAATTTATTCTGCTGCAGTCTGAAATTAACCCAAATATTTATAATTAATTATAATTAGTCATAATTAATTATTCATATTTCTTTTGAGCTAATTTGCTACATACCGTCCACCGAAGTTCAATGGGGTGATGCATACCATTGTCAGCCCCGAGCAGGGTCGGGTGATGAAGCTAGAAGTTCAATTGCTCTTAGCGAAGAAGGCCATAGAATGTATTCCTCCTCACAAGAGGGAGGCCAGGGGAGGCCGTTCCTGAGGTTCACTTTCGGGGGAAAAGGGTACCAATATCGGGTTCTTCCATTTGGTCTAGCTTTGTCCCCTTGCACCTTCACAAAGTGTATGGATGCAGCGCTGGCTTCACTGAGACTACAGGGCATTCGCGTACTCAATTATTTCTATGACTGGCTCATTCTAGCTCAGTCAGAGGAGATGGCAGCTCAGGCTGGAGAGCGGTCATGGAGGGACACTTTACCAGAGGTCTGTGGAGAGTGCATAATCTTTCGTGGCACATAAATTGCCTGAAGATGATGGCTGTGTCTCTAGCCCTGAGGCACTTCCTTCTAGACCTCAGGGGCCATCATGTTCTAGTAAGGACAGACAATACTTTGGTGGTCTCCTATATAAATCGGCAGGGGGCCTGAGGTTTCACCCTCTGAGCAGACTGGCACATCAGGTTCTTCTGTGGTCCCAGGGGAAGCTGCCCTCGCTCAGAGTGATGTATATCCCCGGGGACCAAAATTTGGAAGAAGACATTCTGTTGAGGCAGGGGCTGAGGGCCAGGGATTGGACGCTCCACCCTGACACAGTGGAGCTGATTTGGAGGAGGTTTGGCCAAGCAGAAGTGTGTGTGGGTGGACTCTGGTCATCCCAAGTGTGAATGTGGCACGGTCTATTCTACAGGCTTTTCATCCTCCACCATATGTGTTGGCTGATCATGATAAGTTACATTTATTATGCCCTGTTAGAGCCTTGGAGGCCTACATACGCAAGTCCTCAGGTTGGAGGCCAGACCAGCTACTTGTGTGCTTTGGGTCACTTAAGAAGGGTTCCCCTGCCTCAAAGCATACAATTAGCTGGTGGATTGTGGAGGCTATCTCTTCAGCATATGAGGCGCACAATTTGCCCTCGTCGCTCTTGATCAAAGCCCACTCAACTAGAGTAGTGGCATCCTCAAAGGCCCTGTTATTGGGGGTTTCCCTTCAAGAGGTCCTGGCTGGGCCTCCCCGCACACACTCATAAGATATTACAACTTGGATCTGCCCTCCACGCCAGGTTCTCAAGTCGTCATGTCTAAGTGCCTGAGAATGACTTGCTTCGACTTAACAGAAGCTAACACTGTTGTGTGCCGGCTCCCCGTTGTAGCTTCCGTGTACGACATCACACGTGACGTCATGATGCACCACCAATCAAGATTGGACTAGTTCAATATGTACTTCAGATGCTGTCATGCTGGAGGCATTCCCCAAAGTGTTCCGGTACAGCATCTTGTTCCCTTCTCAGGGAACAAGGGTTACATTAATTTTCCTGTGTTGTTTTGTTCAGAAACAGTAATTAATTTAGATTTACAGGATTAAAAAAATGCTTTTAAATTTTGAAGTTTTGAAAAGTTGAAATGATCCCTTTGAAAGTGGGGCAGAAGGACAGTTGTTACTGTTACTGTTATTATTTAAATGAATAATAATTACTATTGAAAACAGCCAATAATAGTAATAATTCAATCTAATCATCATTCTCTACATGCTAAACTATTAACTATTTGTGTTATAATTTGTCTTCTTGGTTCTTCTTGGTTATAAAGTCTACATTACTTATTTGTTTTGTGGGCATGCAAAATAAAACACTTAGTGAAGTTCTTAAACGTAATTTCGGGAGGAGTGAACCCAACTAATCTTTCAATTAACTCTCGGAGCATATAAGCAGCCTCTCACCATTCTTCGGCATCAGCTGTTTTGGCATCCTTCCACCTCCCCAACCCCTCTACAATAATTTAGGCATTTTGCTTATCTTCCAAGCATTAGTAGTCCCACTGGGGGGTATATCTAAACTCAAGTTGAAGCTACTTCCTCGAGCCCCTCCACTGCAGACAGCAAGTCAAATATGTTTAACCTTAATAGCTTAAAGACTGTATGGGCAAACAAACTTGTGAAAAAATATAATAATTATCTCTGAAAATGTGTGTGTACATGTGTGTGGAAGGGATACTTGACTAACTTTCTAAAAGATATAGTGGTTGTTACACGTTTATTCACTTGGCAGACACTTTAATCCAAATATTATATTATTATAGAACCAAATATTCAATAGTGATAAATTCAATAATAGTCAGCTTTGGCACTGAGGGTGGTGTGTTGCTTCTGATATATGAAGAGCTGTTGTGTTTGTGGGGTGCTGGGATTCAGTCCAGCCTGGTTCTGTCACGGTTCAGGGTGCATCATCAGCTTCCCCTGTTGTCTGTGTTTGTCCTGTCATTTTCTGCAGCTTGTGACCTAAGCAGTCAGCACTGACTGATCACGAGCTGATTGCCCTCACCTGACGCTTTTTCCCGTTTCCCTTATATTATCTTCTGTAGCTGTGTCCCAATTCAGGGGCCGCGCACTTCGAAGTGCATGAAAGGGGTGGGGTTTTGGAGTGGAGGGTTGCCAGGTGTGCGCAACAAAACCATCCCAAAAGTAGCGTAATCACAGCACAAGTGTAAAAGTATCCCAATCCCAGACATGGCAACAATGAGCCGAGCGTCGTTACATGTCTAGCGGCTGTGTGACAGACAGAGACAGTTGACGTTTATGTGTGCATTTTAAAGTTTATGACTTTCTATTGGGTTTTGACATGCTTCACTGCCTGCGATGACGGTACACTGGACCAAAATATGTATGGTTAAACTATGTAATGTTTTATATCGTTAGCAATAGTTAACCTTGTTTTTTTTTTTTGTGTTAAATTATGTTAAATTTATGTTAACTGAAAATATATACATTCATATTTATACATTTATTCTGTATTTAAGTCTGAATTTAAAGTACAGTACTTTAGGATTTTATTCAACTGTACTCCATCTTAGAGACAAATATTGTATTTATGAAAAACAGATATTACAGTTTGATTTAGATATTGGTGAACACGGGGCATTGCTTACATTTATGTGAATTCAGACAGAACTCCTGTCGTCACTGGCGCGCAATGTATTGTGGGATAGTGTAGACTGCGAAGTGTCTTGAGATGGGCGCTTCATTCCACTGGGAAACGGAGAGGGTGCACTTGAAGTCACTCTCGAATTACATCATCCCTCCTCGCGCCACGGTGAATCGCACTTCAAAGGCTGCTTTCCCCCCACTTTTCTCAAGAACAGAATACAGTGCATAAAATGGGCGCATTAAAATGTGTTGATATCAATATTATTTAAATGTCACTTTGTCAATGAAACAGCCTAATTTCTGTACAGCTTATTTTTGTGATGTAAGTTAAAAATGAAATGCATAAGTTGTATACATTATATTTGTAAAGTAATTTATTTGTAAATAAGCCAGAGTAATTTCTGTTACTATAATTTCTGTTCGATAATTTTTTTACGCATATTCACGTCTGTAAATAAAAGAATTGTTCTGTTCATTGTTTATTTCTTTTATGCAACTTATAATTTTACATGAAACATTATACTTATACAACATATACAATCATTTTTTCATCATGTAAATTAAATATTTTTACATTAAAATACATTGCTCTATATATTACATAAAGTACCTTTACAACTGTTTACAACAGAACTTAGGTTGAACATCATAAACAACAACTGAGATGGAGTGCAGTTGAATAAAATCCTAAAGTACTGTACTTTAAATTTAGATTTAAATACAGAGTAAATGTATAAATATGAATGTATATATTTTCACAGTTAACATAAATTTAACATAAAAAAACAAACAAGGTTAACTAGTTGCTAACGATATAAAACTAACATTACATAGTTTAACCATACATATTTTGGTCCAGTGTCCTGTCGTCGCAGGCAGTGAAGCATGTCAAAACCCAATAGAAAGTCATAAAACTTTAAAATGCACACATAAACGTCAACTGTCTCTGTCTGTCACACAGCCGCTAGCCGTGTAACGACGCTCAGCTCATTGTTGCCATGTCTGGGATTGGGATTCCTTTACACTTGTGCTGTGATTACACTACTTTTGGGATGGTTTTGTTGTGCAGACCTGGCAACCCTCCACTTCAAAACCCCACCCCTTTCATGCACTTCGAAGTGCGCGGCCCCAAATTGGGACACAGCTTTTGTCTGCCCCTTTTTGTCAGTAGATCATTTGTGCTTCATCTCATGTGTTATTGGAACTGTTGTGTGTTTTTTCTGCCTTACCTCTGTTTGCTGCTGCACTGTAAAAAAAAAAAAATAGTTGAGAAAATGTAAAAAAGTAAGGCAACTTGATGCAGTAAGATTTTTGAGTTGTCTCAACGATTGTTTTTCAGCTAAAAGTGAATATTATAATAAAACATACATCATGTAAATAAGACCAGGTCTATAACAAGTAAACGTCGTCTTCACTTTAACTGCTGAATTTGCAGTTTTTACACTGCAGTAAGTTCTTGGATCATCCTGAAAAAAATGATCAGTTAGTACCTTATATTGTTAGAAATCACAAATATTCATTAAAATTGTTATAAAAATAAAGTTAACATGCAGTGCATTTAGCTAGATTATACACTTTTAAAACATATTTTATCTTATTGTCCCCATATTTATATAATTTGATGTACAAAGAAATTTGTATGAATGTCTTTTTCTAATAATTATCTGTTAGACTAGAATTCTATTATAAACGCATGTTGTGTGTGTTTAACGCACATACAATTGGCTAACATACATTTTCATAATAGTTTATCTATCCAAACATTGTGTATGTCATATTTACACATTCTACTTAACCGATTCTACTAATGTTTCATTAACTCTCAGCTGACTTGTTGCTCTATCACAAACACACAAATACACAATCATCTAAACAGCACCATCCTGAGATGGTGAAAAACAAACAAACAAAAAAAACTTTAACATCAACGAACAATGAAGGACATACTTAATCATCTGATAAAAATATATTACTCGCTATATATATTTCTGTTTTGTTTATCTTGGCTATTGTCTCCGTAGAAACTTTATCATGTGCACTTGTAAGTAATGTACAGCGTAACGTTACTTCGTGCTGAGATCCTTATCACTTGATTTAAATGCTTATAAGAAATTATCTAGTTTCTGCTAATCTGGGTCACAGAGGACTTTAATGAGCCAATCTTTCTCTGATCCGTGACTCAAACATCAAATGTTATGCCACAAGCCGCTTTTTGTGCATTTACATCAAACATTTTTGTTGACCACTGTTTATGTCTTACGTCAAAGTTTATCAGTTAAGACTTCGTTAAAACTATAGGCTACGCTACATGGATTATCCGCTGGTTAATAATTTGCGTTTTTTTAACTGTACACAATAATTCTTTTGACTAATAACACAGCTGTCAGCTTGGGAATATACAATTCTATATTACTCATCTATATTACTCACCTACAGCCATATGGCGATATTTATGCTGCGCTCCAGGCAGGTTTTTGAACCCCTAAGTCACGCCAAACTGCCAGAGCAGAAGGAATTGTGGTAGCTAGATGTAAACAAACCAGCATGGCGGACCGTACAGGGCTTATGCTCATTGCAATCATTTCTATCACCAAAGGTGCTTAACATTGTAATACATAATCTGATTGGCTGAGCAGCTCAGTGGCTGCGTAGGGGCTGCCATTGTTGTTTCGTGGGCTATGTGACGTCAGAGCACGGAACTGGGAGTACATCGATCTAGTACGAGTTCACGGGTGGGAAGTCACGGGTTTGATTGCCGTTCCAGTGCACTTTCACGGGTAGAAGGTTGGAAAAACATGAGTTACGGGTTGCCTGGAATGCGGCATTAGATCCTCAAAGAATCAGGACAAGCAAACACTGATTCATTTGTGCTCTGAATCTTCCTGAAGCAGTGTTTTGAAATCGGCCATCACTAAATAACTCATTATTTTGTTTCTTTTTGGCGCACCAAAAATATTCTCATTGCTTTATAATATTAATATTGAACCACTGTACTCACATGAACTGATTTAAATATGTTTTTAGTACTTTTATGGATCTTTAGAGAGGAAGTGTCCTTGCTCCCTATGGAGGCCTCATGGAGCCAACGGATTTCAACTAAAATATCTTAATTTGTGTTCTGAAGATTAATTGTTTTACGGGTAAGTAATAAATGACAGAATTTTCATTTTTGGGTGAACTAACACTTTAAGTGGATAAAATTATGTTCATTGTGTGTTATAAATCACCATACTCTTAATTGTTATAACGACAAATAGGTAAGTATTATTACAGTTTTTTCGATTATTCGTGAGATGATACAACACATTATAAAGTTATTTATAAGGCATTATCCGTGTATTATAATGCATTAAGAAAACCTTATGATGCATTATAAATGCAGGCTTCATCTGGTGTTATAATGCATTGTACTTCTTAAAAATTATAACCACAAAATTAGGTATGTATTATAATGTATTGTACTTGTTATGATTATTTATAAGATGATACAACATATTATTAGGTTGTTTACCGACTTGGTAACGAAGTCGGCACTTTTGAAATTTCAAAATGCCTCAATACCAGCATTTCCCCCTAGCATTTTGAGTGCTGTTGAGCGGATTCTTAAAGACCTCTGATTGGCCATTGTGTTCATGCTCTCAACATATATGTCTGTGATTGGCTATAATGATCAATGCTTCAAATACATGTTGTAAATAGACATCAATGACGCTCTTCACAAGTGCTTACACAGATACACACAGGAGCGTTTGAAAGCAGGCATCTCTCAGCGGATATATTAGGGATCCGCTGATCGATGCCTGCTTTCAAACACTTAGCCCCAGTCCAGCCCTGGCTTTCATATATTTCGTTATATCTGTTCATGTGTGTCACTTCACTTTGGAGGTTGTTTTTCCCAAAGTGTTCAAATAAATTCTGTTTCATGAACCTTCTGCATTTGAGTCCTCTGTTCACCCTTTCTGACAGGGTCACATTCCCGTCACATTCCCACTAACTAACTAAATCTTGAAATATAAACCATAACAGTGGGTAGGAAATACCTACCAAGAGGGTTTCTGAAGTCATTTTCATTACAATATGTACCATTTTCCAGTCAGATCATGCTCTGATACTTTACACATTTGAAGACTCTTTTGAGTTCCTACTCTTTGTTGGGATTCAACATTCATATTGCTCTGAGGTAAACAGAGCCCAGGCGTACATGAAATGATTCACCATCAGTATGCCAGTTCCCCAAGAACAGACCGAAGGATAGAGTAAAACTTCTGTTATCTGAGGAGATGAACATCAGAGTGGGTGTAAGTTTATGTTCCCATAACACAAACAGACCTCTGGCTATGATCACTCATTCTTTTCTTCTGTATTTCTGACTAAGGGTATACACTTTGAAGAACATAGTGTAAGGTGTTCTGTATAAAACCAACAACTTCAGCTTTGATGCTTGTATAGAACATGGTCTATCAGGGCCTTTTTTAAGTATTAACTGAGAGAACATTCTCCACAAACTCAAGGTGACTGCAGAAATGCAGTCAAGTGTAGCAGTCGTGTCTTTGATGCCTGAGTTTGCCTATATGCATGTCAGTCCAGATTGTTGTGATTCCTGAAGGAAGAGAATATGAGGATTGCTGTGATTGCACCCACAATGCATGATGCCCTCATATTCTCTCAGGTTGCACTGTACACTAATGAAGACAGATGGTGGCATACCTTCTCTCTCTTCCACTGTTTTCCACTTAAACATCTGAATGACAAGTAAAGCGAACATTCACAGTTCATTCTGACAACAATGATAACAGGATCATTAAAAAGTAGAATCCTTTTTTTACTCGCATCTGACACAGAATTTGTTGTACATGTGTAAACACAAAAATCAACACGAGATCTGATTTTTTTTCGCTTAGCCACTTCCAAATGTGGTTTTAATTCAGATTCATATGA